>NC_089205.1:28793622-28826743 GCF_963930695.1 Labrus bergylta
CCACGCTCTGACAGCTGGATGGAAACACCTTTCCACTGTGACTGCAGGTGAAAGCCCCTCCATGCTGAATGACTCCATCCAGAGTGTTAAATATGGCTCTTAATTTACATTTAGACCTGCAGGGCGTGCATGGCACATTTCTTTACTGCCTGTTGGGGTGGAAATACCTCAGCGGTAAATATGAACGCACACTTCACACTTCACCTGTGACACAGAGGGAGTAATGAGAGCTGTGGTTTAACGCTTTGAGAGGTAAAGCAAGTCAAATGAAGCCAGCAGTATCGTATTAGGAATTTTGAGATTTTCTACTTGGACAAAAGTTAAAGAAATCATTGCATAAACTGAAACACAAGTCAGAATCATTTAGTTTAGTTTTTTTTTACATTCAGTTGACAAGCCTAAATAAATGTTGTATTTCATTTTTCATTTGTTTTAAACCAGTAGGAATGTTAAGTTAAATCCTTGATGTATAAATCTCTTCTTATTCTTATTTTTTTATATTCTAAGTGCTTATTTATATAACTATTCTTATATTGTTTTGATTTGATTTGATAACCTGCTGCTGTAACACCACAATGTCCCAGTTTGGGATCAATAAAGTCATTCTATTTGCTTTCTAAGTTGCTTATCAAGCAGAAATCTAGTGGTTTTAAAAACAACAAATCTCCACGCCTTAACATCAGAATAGGTTGTTCAATAATCAAAAACCTCAGATAGTTCTCTAATCAACAGTCATCAGCGTAAGAAAGTTAGGAATTGTACTTTCCTTATATAGAAGGAGCTGTTCCATTTTATCTGAGCGTCGTCATGGAGACGATTTGTGGACACTTCTCACAGTTCAGTCTGAACGTTTTCAAAGTGAGACTGTGCCCCACCATCTTTCTTGATCCCTGACGTGGATTGAGGCCATCAGTCCGATGTCCGATATGTGAATCACGTCAATCTCAGACCCGATGATCTAAGATCGTATCTGTCCGATCTCTGTTTAGAAGTATCTCTGAGTGTACGAGCAAAAGATAAAGCATCATTTCTTTAAAAGTTTCTCATTATGACCTTTTTTTAAAAAGAAACACTACAATCAAACGATGCAAACAGTCGTTTTCCCTCGCCTGCGTTTTCACATCCTGAAGCCCATAAAGGCTGTTAGCCTGTGGAGGAAGCTCTCGGAGAAAACCCTCACTGGTGCTTTTCATGGCCTATAAAAGCAGTGTTATTGCTGCTCTGCTTTACAGACGCTGCAGATGGTAAAGGCGTCCTCGTCTCCGCTTTAGGAGGCAGTGGAGATGACCTTGATATCAAGGCTTGTGTTTTTATTCTGGCAAACAGATGTGTCCTCTCTCACCTGGAGGCCAATATGTACCACCACTCAGACACAGTACACACACACACACACACACACACACAGAGACAAAGATCTGGACAGAAGGATGAGGACTCACTTTGATATATGACGACAGACACACATGAATTCAATTTGATCTCAGGTCGTATTTATATCCTGCAGCACGCGAGGTGGAGCTTATTAAGTTTTTACAAAAAACAGAGTTTTACGATGTTGTGGTCTGTGAATATTTCTCCACTTTTACAATCTCATAACTGATTGGTCAGGACGCGGCTGTCGTTTCTTAACATTAGTTTAGTTAATTAAAAAAATATAGACCAATTTTTGTGTTGCTTTGTGAAGCTGTGATCTATGAAGTAAAGACACTTACCTCTTAAATGAAGCCTCAGTTGAACAATTATTCAAGTGGAAAATCTTGAAGCACATTGTATAATGTTGAGAACATAAAGATGTCACAACGATCAATAAAAACCAAAATAATCAACCTGCTGACGACTGGATTCAAATCACAGGCTGATCCAGCTTGTGTGAATTCTTAATCTTACTCATCATGTTAGCACCCATACAAAGTGAAAAACAAAACAAAAACAACACCAAAAACTGTCACCATGTGTACAACCTCTCCCACCAGTTTTATTTTACATCATTTTGTTACTATACTGTCCTCCATGTTTTTCTTTGTCCTGTTTGCTCATTTACATATTTTGTCCCTCTTTCTAATTCATTCATTTTATTTACTGACCCTTTGCCTTTTGTTTTGTTTGTTTGTTTGTTTTTGTCTAAATCTGCTTGCAAAACTGTATCGTACCACAGTCCCCCTCTTTGGTTGTATCTCTTTTTTTTATTGTGTGACTGTGTGTATGCACATTTTGGTAAAAGTCTTACAGTGTGCTCGGCACCCAGGTGACTGCATGCACTCCTGATGAGATGGTGGATGATGGTGGATCCTGGGGGATCTCCTTTTAGACCTGGATCAGGGCAGGGCGGTACTTGGTGCAGTCGTAAGCAACAGAGACTTAACATCGCATAGGTGCTCAGTTGGATTTAGTCAGGGTACCGCTGTGACATGGAGGTCTGTGTGAGCCTCATGCAGGATGATGCATAAAGTACACTCTCCAGACTCTTTTGTCCCTGTGCTCAGTGTGAACCTGCTTTCATCTGGGCATCAATAGCGGACCTGCTGGTGGATGTTGAGCTCTCATGGAGTCAGGAAAATGTACACCACTAGAATGGTGGAGGTCATTTTGTAGGACTCTGGCAGTGCTCCTCTTGATCCTCCTTGCACAAAGGGGCAGATAGGGGTCCTGCTGCTGGGTCGATGCCCTCCTGAGGCCTCGTCCAGCTCTCCTCTTAGCTGCCAGTTTCCTGGTGTCTTCTCCATGGTCTTGATACTGTGCTGGGAGGAACAGAAAACCTTTTCCCGACCGAATTGGGCTGCAGGTCCAACCACATGCTAACAGTAGTGATCAAAACACATCTCTCTCTCTCTCTGTATCTCTCTCTCGCTGTATCTCTCTCTCTCTCTCTCTCTCTCTCTCTCCAGATTTCATATCTCTACTCTCTCGTCATGTATAATGTATCACAGCCAGGATCCTCTTTTATAAAGCTGTGATTGCTTTTCCGTCTGTAAACTATTTGGATGCAGCAGGAGTGAGTGTGCTCTCTCCCGAGAGGAGCGTGCACCACTCACACAATCCTCCCCAACAAACGACAATTTGACTGCCAATTGCTCAATCGGCAGAGCAGAGCAGAATCGGGCTCCTCGGTGCTGACTGAATGGGTTTTTCAGAGTCCCAGAGCCTCTCCACTTTGTGGCTCACACTCAGCCATTGTTGAGGGTTCCTGTGAGGCTCCGAGATGACAGGAACACTTTTAATTGTGTTTGGCTGCTGTGTAAAAACTTGATGCAATTATAGAAGCGACACTTTTAACAAAATACCGAAACATTTTATAGTATTTTTCTGCCTGCTCTTACAGAAGGAAGTATGTGACACATTTATTTTTCCTCCTTTGCTGGAGGTTCTGATCCTTCTCTCTGTCAGCTCGTCTAGAAATGCACTCCCTGAACCTCTACAGTCTTAACCCAGGTACAGACTGCACGATGTGGGGCGGTCCCTTAAGAAAGATGCGACCAAAGACAACCTGCAAGAAATATCTGACAGTGTCAAAAAAAATTGGAACGATCATCTCACATAGTTGATGCTTCTAAGATGTACGGTAACTACCAACCAATAGAAAAGCAGCATGGAAAGACAGTTCCTTCCTCCTGATGATGAGTTGTAGTTATCACCCCAACCACACACACAGCAATGAGTTTAACATTTTGCACATCATGACCAGCAGGGGGCGACAAAGTAACATACCCAAACAGCTCAAACTCGACATCGCTGAAAGTTGGAAAAGTTTTAACATTTATTCATTTAAAAAAAACTCTTTTGTGTTTGGAAAAATGTTGATAAGCGGGATAGGAGCATCTTGTGGTTTTATCTAACGAGGTGCAGAACGGCTGCTCTAGAAATAAATCAGTTACCCACATTATGTCATGTCTGCGCCTGTGATTCATTGGTTTCCTCTCCTTTTGTGTTCTATTCAGATCTATTCTTTGCAGCATCATGTAGCCACATTAGACGAGCCTCTTTGCTGCAAAGCTTTGCAGGGTTTTTTTGGGGGGGGGGTTTTTTGATGGAGTTCCTGTGTTAAACAATAGTGTGGAGCGGGCGCCGCGAATAAAAAAGCCTCTCAGTCGGTGACAGATTTGAGCTCGCTGTTAATGGGAACCAACGCTCCGAGTCCCGAAGCAACGCAGAAAACGATCATCTCCACTCGCTTAGAACCAGAAAACCACGGGGGATGAATAGATGAACGAACGGAGGCGAGGGAAGGGAAGCAGCGGAGGCAAAAAATAAAAGGGTTTAATAAACGCAATGGAGACAATGAATTTGTGAAAGACCGTCATTAGAGCAGGTATTGTGTTCTCTGGGTTTTGATTTCATGGCTCTTGGAAGAACAATTGAGAGCTGTGAGACTTTTCATTATCAAGATGTGTTTCCTCCTTTTGTTTGAAGTCTCCACATCTTCACAGCAACATTCATCTGTTGAGAATCAGGCGTCTGCAGAGGTGTGGATTTAGATATGAAGCAGCAGAGATTATATCCACTGCACGGTGTATCCAGCACATACATCCAACTTTTAGTATGCTGAGAGTGCGTAGATAAGATCAAGAGTAAGAGATGTGATCGCACACAAACACACAAACACACACACACACACACACACACACACACACACACACACACACACACACACACACACACACACACACACACACACACACACACACACACACACACATACACGTTTACAGGACATATCAGGACTTGTGACAAAAACGTGACAAATTGGGTACAGGCCTTTCCCAAGCTCCTCGAGACCTGGAAAACAAAGCAGGTCCCCTTCATGATTCTGGGAATACATCCATCTGTTGAGATTTTGGTCCAACCTGATTCTGATGCTACATATGAGTCCACTGTCAGGTTTATGTTACTTATGAAGACCACAGCCAAACACACTGATATTTCATGTTTAAATGAATTGTGAAGCCCATAGATACACACACACACACACAAACACACACACACACGCACAGAGAGAAATAAAACTGTTCCTCAGCACATATTGCCAAATGAATCTGAGGAAGCATGCAGATTTTGGTAAATGAGATTTCGGTAAATCGGCAGCAAACCCTCTCTTTTTGTTTCCGACCCAATCATCGTGTGACAATAAAAACCCTGCGTCCTCGTGTTGTTTAGTCATTTCCTGCTGAGCGACTCTGATGTTCCGTTTTAATTTTGGAGAGGAGACAAGCAGAGTCGAGGAGATTTGACTGGAAATGCCAAAAAGTGAATGCAAAGTAATGTTCTGTCTGCAAAGTAATGAAGTGTTGCTTCTTCATCTAAACGCTTAGACAGTTATTTTATATGATTGAAACAGACTGCAGCTTACTTCCACTCCTGTATCACAGCTCTTTGCATACTTCAATTTGTTTCCTATTACACTAACCAGCTCTTCAACAGATAGCTAGACCTTTAAAAAGCGTCTCATTTTGCACTCCTGAACATTTCTAGATCATTTCAGGACGACTGCCCCTGAAATCCTCCTGATCTGGGTGCTCACACATTCACCCCACAGCGGGAGACAAGACGTAAACAGAGGCACTGTTTGTCACCAGGCAACTGCTTGGGCCCCCAGATCAGTAGGGGGCCCAGGAGGGCTGACAAACTTTCAACCAATTAAGGCAGTGGCCCAAAATTTGAATTTTGCAATGACAGCGGAAAACCTCCCTAAGTGGGTCCAAAAACAAAAAAAGGAGGAAGAAGAGTAAGCGTCAGGAATAGTGGCAGACATAAAGGTGAGGAACGCAGATTTGAGGGCCCCCCCATGTTTTTGCCAAGAGCCCCAACAGACTCTAGAATCACCACTGGATGTAAAAAGAAAGATGCAGAAGTAGCAGAAGAAGAAACAGAGTCCTCTATACGACGCTATAATGAGAATATGTGTCTTTCTATCAATGCTATGTTCAGTTGAAGAGAATCTCAATGTGAACTAAAGAGAGAAGAACATCCTGGAGAACAGGAAACATGCAGCAGGTTCATTAGAGCACAGAGATGGTAGAGGTGGCGTGCAGACAGTCTATGGTCGTGCAGCAATCACAGGGAATAAAGGTCACCACCCCCTCCCCCACTCACTCCAGGTGAATTCTCCTGATTATATCCTGCTGTGTTCTCACATCAGAAAAGGGTTAAACTCGGCCTCTGCAACGGGTTAAGATACAGGTTGCAAATACAAATACATGTGTTTACAACAGGACTTGTGACAGTAGTTCTTGTGTCCTCCAAAAGTCTCACTCCAAGAGCAGGTCCCTTTTTTGGGAGTTCAGGAACAGCATTCAAATTTTATTTCTTCTGGTCTAAAGAGCTGACACTTACCTTACATTCTCTATGGACGGTCATGAGCCTGTTTCAAACTCTTACTAACATTAAACATGACTCCCCTGTCTAAGGACAGATGTTGTGTTTGTTGTGTTTGACTGTTAGAAGATATCAGGTCAAAAAGTTTTCTTACCTCTTGATGAGTTTTCCAAAAGCTTTGATTTGTTTTGGGGATTTTTATTTTTAAAAGCTTGTTTTCTTTCTTCTCTGATCCGCTGTTTCTTCACCCTGTAGGGAAATTCTCTTTTATCTCTCCATCTCCCCTCAGCGTGGTCAGAGTTCAGCTGCTGAACAGAATCCTGCAGCTCGCAGGGGATTCAGGCCCAGATCCAATAAAGGTTTACAGACGGAGAGAGTGCTCGCCACGTCCTGTCAAATGAACAAATCAGAGCGATGATGCTCCTGATAGAGCTGTGAGCAGAGCTGAAGGAGACAGTGTGGGTCTCTACATGGTGGAACGATGGAAATGTAGTCATCTTCATTTAGAAGTATAACTTATATACCGTTTGGCACAAAGACTCTGTGATACAAAAATGCAAAGATGTGTTTTTATGGAAACAGAAAAAGAATGAAAAACTCAAAAGAGTAAACTGTCTGAACCATTGAGTGCTGGGAGCTGGACAATAAACAGCACATATATATATATATATATATGTGCTGTTTATTCACATATATATATATATATATATACACACACAAGATAAGGCAAGAGAGACCGAGTCCGCACGTCAGCAGCTGCTCCACTTCACATTTAATTGAACTTCTCTCTACATGTGATGTTTCCATGGGTACACTGGGAGGAGAGAAGGGTGACCTTGAACTGAATCCTGAATGAGAAAGGGAGCCGGTGTAAATCAACCTCTCATAAAATACATGTTTCATTCCTGTGTGATCCTGTAGTTCCCTTGTGGTTTGCTCATGGCTGTGCTCGCACTCCAGAAAGTGACCCAGTGTGGAGGGGGGAACACCGGAGGCCTGAGCAAAACCGGGATGCAGCGCAGTGTGGAAATTGTGGGTTACAGCGCTGTATAACTGTAGCTAAGTCGGAGCATGTCAGCGATACATCAGCTTCATACAGAGGCTCTGTTCCTACTCTTTAACCTCTTCAGATCAAACGATGAATCCACGTTTAGCTGGCAGAGACTGGTTTGGAAATGTGCTTCTGTTTCTCTCTAAGGCTCACTTTCTCCTTCCTTATTAACTCGACAGCTTTAAAGGAAAGAACAATGTTACCAAAGAAGTTCTCCCTCCCTCGATTAAAGCCCCCTCTTTTATCCCCCTGAAGCCCATTTGTTTGACCACATGCTGGAGGTGAAGGAGACAGCAGGATGTGTATACATGTCGTGTTTCTGTGTGTGTGTGTGTGTGTGTGTGTGTGTGTGTGTGTGTGTGCATATTCCCTGTAATGCGTTAAAGTGAGCACCTGTTTCCATGTCGGCCTGTGTGCTGTGCTGGAGTAGATTAGGTGTGTTAATCCATCAGTGGAAGGTCAGCCTCTCTTGGCTTCCTGATTGTTGTTTAAGTGAGAACTTTTCCTCTCCGTCAGCACGAGCGCACACACACACACACACACACACACACACACACACACACACACACACACACACAGAGAGAGAGAGGTGCATGCTGGTAGCTCCAGGCCAGTGACAACACCTGGACTGATGTTACAGCTGAATTCACCATGCACACTTATACTGCTGACAGCTCGCTGCACACAAACTATTTTTATAGCTGCACGGTCGTCTTCTTCTTCTCTCTCTGTCATCTCTCCTGCTGTCTTCATTCTGTCTCTTCTCTACCATATCCTCCTCAATTCAGACTTCTGTTTCCTCCAGACTTTTTGTTTAAACAAAGAAAATCATTTACTTTTAACTTGTTTTTCTCTTTGTCTTTCTTATTTCTTTCTTCCTATCTCCTTTCCTGCAGTCACTACAACTGTCTTTTCTCTCCTTGTGTCTTCCTCATCCACATGTCCTCATCTTGATCCCCCTTACCTCTGAACTCAGATCTTGACCGGAGTTAATCGCCTCCAGGAGTACCTTTGTTTTGTTAAATACCTGGTGATAACAACAGACTACTTGATAGTTTGAGTCACAAAACAACATGTTCACAGATAGAACTTGCCCGATACTATCAGTGCGATTGCTTTAATTACACTGAAAGAGGACTATGTAGCTAATAAACACTTAAAGAGGACATATTATCCCCCTCCTCCACCTTTTCAAACAGTCCTCTGTGGTCTAAATGAAACATCTGTGCTGTGCTTTGGTCAAAATATAACATGAATCAAGCACCAGAGGAGGTTTGTGACCCTGTATAAACCAGTTCTCTCAGAACGCTCCGTTTTGGTGTGTGTGTCTCTTTAAATACAATGACCCCCCCCCCCCCCCTGAGTTTTCCCTGGTAGACTTCACTCCTCTGAATAAAAATTGCAGACCTGCGCAAAACGTTTGCTCTAGACTGGAGGTGGAGTCCATGGGTGGAGATACCAGGGGAGGGGAGGGGATTTTTTAAAACCAGAACCCCACTGTGACATCACAAGGAGAGCAATTTTGCAACAGAGCATTTTCCTCTGTGTTGTAAGACTTATGCAGACCACAATCAAAGGACTGGATGGGTTTATTTCACTTTTTTTTTTTTTACCCAAATAAGTGGATTTTTCACAATATATCCCCTTTAATTTACAGCTTAAAGGTTACTGTTGAAGCACTTGGCAGCCATGTTGGATTTTAACTCGGGCTACTGAAGGTTCTCTTGAGTTTCTGAGTCGGGATCCTGACTTTAGGGGGGTGTTCCCGATGACATATCAGACCGGAAAAGTTGGAATTTCTGAGTTCCGAGATCAAATTGAATGCACCATTTTTTTCAAGTTCTCTTCTCCTCCGTCGTCCTCTTCTTTCCTTCTCTTTCTTGAAATCTTTAAGGGCCGTAGTTAAGCTTTGGCTCACCGTCTACAATGTTGTGTTCTTTGCTAATGCGTCTATGCATTTTCTAAAGTGTGCCAACTCTTTCAAATTATGTTATAGATGCTGTAAATGTTGTTTTTTGTTTTTCCCAGGACATGTTGCAGTTGTGAGCAGGAGCCGTTTTAAAAGCTCAAATCGAGTCTGATCCTTTAATTTCCACGCTGTGTTGATATTAGATCAACTCTGAGCACGCTGGTTCTGTGCAGATCAGGTTTAGGAAGTCAGAGGTCTTAATGTTTCCCAAGGATACTTTGAAAAGATGTTTACCTCAATGGGGACTGACTCTCTAAAACTGCCTTTTAATTACAGACCTCTCTGCGTGCTGGTTGGCTCTGCATGAATCTAATCTTTAAGGTTCATGAGCCTCAGGTCCCTGCAGGCCTTCAAGGACACTCATTGATCAAACACTAATGTGAACATACAGCTCGTATATGTGCAGGCAGAGTCAGCTGAAGGAGAACACAGAGGAGCATGCTGCAGGAGCTTCTGGTTGGATGTGCTGTTGCTAATAGCAACCCCTGCTGGCACAGCTCCAGAGTAGTTTAACCGACACCATTACACACAAACACTTTGGCAGAAATGTGTTTGGGCAAACACCATTTCTAAAATTAACCATTCAAAAGATTTAAAAACCTATTTTTTTCATTTTTATAATCAGATAATGGACTCCCAGTCAGACATTTCACTGCAGTGTCATCAGAGCTGAAAGCCTGCAGCCGACTGAAAGGTAGAGATTTAATAATGCAAGATACTCACAAACGTATTCCTGATTACAAAGACATGTAACAGTTAATTAATTCTTATTTATAAATAACCAATTTTAAAAACATCTTAACTCGTGATCCAGTCAGGGGAGGGAACAGTTACATCTTTTCATTGATTGCTTTCCTTCTGGTCGGCTGGTTTGGGATTATTGATTTGTGATTTTGTAGTATTTACTTCTTCAATCATTTTACCGCTCAGAAAGAAACCATTTTGGTTCATCTCAGTTTGATATCTTCAATAAAAGTAACTCCTGCATCAGATACATAAAACATATGTGCAGAACAGAATTCAGAGCAAATAGAAAACGATACATTTTTGTTGTGTGTCGCTTACAAATCAGCGGCAAAGTCGGCTCCTCCTTACCTAAACTCTGTCATCCAGGTCTACACTCCCTCCCGCCCACTACGCTTTGCCAATGAACGGCGTCTGATCCAACCTAAGTCTCTAACTAGACTCGACTACTGTGTCACCCCTCGTTGGTAAAACGAACTACCAAACTCCATTCAATCTGCAGAGTCCCTCTGCACCTTTAAGAAAAAGCTAAAGACCCAGCGCTTTCATGAATACCTACTAACTTAATGATGATGATGATATTTAGGATGGTTTCTATACTGATTAGAGCTCTCAAGAACAGTTGTTGATGTTGTGCTCTGCCTCTGGTCACTTCCTGTCAGCACCTCTGGTCACTTCCTGTCAGCTCCTCTGGTCACTTCATGTCAGCACCTGTGTGTTCGATCGGAATTAAAGCTCTTTGTTTGCACTTCCTGATGTTGTCTCCTCCTCTCTAGATCCTTGCTTCTGTCGTTCTTACTCTCTGATGTTCGTGGCTTTGGATAAAAGTGTCTGATAAGTGAATTGTAGAATTATATTGTGTCAGGTAATTTACCTGCAAGAGCGGGAAAATTCATCTGCAACGACAAACAGAGGCGGCTTCAGACAGTCTATTTATGAAATCTGTCACCATCTGAAAAAGGAAGACGCCATAGGCAACAAAACAGTAGAGCAAACGAACAATCTGTTCAATCTACAGTAAGATCCTTCATTTATTTCAAAATAAAAGCAGGGGGAGTATAGTACCCTTAGCTTAAAACAGCACAAAAATACAAAATAAAAGCATAAACACTGTTTTGAAATGCAAAATAATGGAACTTCACACATGCTACCAAAATGCGGTTCAGTTGAAATTCAGCGATTAGTCACCAAATTATAAAACAATTACTCCTTTCACAGCCCAAGTTTTAACTAATACCATTCACCCACATTCACACACCACTGACTCAGGAACACTTTTAGGTTCAGTGTGTTGCCCAAGGACACTTCTACATGTGTCTGCAGGAGCTGGGGATCAAACCCCCAAACCTGGGAGTTTAGAAATAACAGACTGTACCGCTGAACCACAGCCGTAAACAGTCTGGCACATCATAATAATGATCGGGCATCTTCAAGCTGGATGAGTGTTTTAATGCAGAAAAGTGGAAATCATTCTGATTCACCGTCTAGATGTTTAATCTGAAAAGAGGCTATTTCCTTTTTCTCAGAGCTCTTTGAATGTTCACAAATAATGCAGCACTGAGACAAATTTACATATAAAATACCTCGGTTTGTATTTCTCATGGAACATGAACTTCTCCCTCGGAGTTAAACGACTCATTATCGTCTCAGCACACAGAAGTGAAAGGCTACACACGGATCGTTTACACATTTCATCACCTCCAAATAACCAAATTCATTTCAGGATTACGCGCCATGATTTGTTATGTACAGTTTGTTTGTGTACTTCGTCTCTGAACAGTCTCAGTGAGTTCTCACAGGTCTGTCCAGTCATGTGTCAGCTGCAGTCTGGATCAGATTAATTTAAAGAAACATCAAAGACAACGAGGATCAATCCGTCTTTTATCATTTAAATGTACAGCTATGAGTTTGAGATTTTTAATGTTTTGGTGCCTTAATGAACAGCCAGTTTGACACCTTGAGGGTTTTAAAACATTTTGACGTAACAAGATGTTGACAGTGTTATCATATTAGGCACTTTCTTTGCAGTATGTAAATTCCTCCACCAGGGGGCTCTCAATCAAAACAATAACAAAAGATGACGTCAAGGCTGGCGGGGAATCATGGGAGTGATTCCCGACCGACCTGAGGAAGAGAACATGTTTACAGACGAGCTAATGTATCCGAGTATAATTTACCGTTTTGACGTTTCTATCACAGCAGCTCATACAGCAACAGAACGACAGCTTTCAGTAGCAGCTCACGCTTCATTATGGAGCGGCCTGTGACGTAACATCCTGTGTTTCCACGGCAACAGAAAACATGTTGTGTGTGTGCTGGTGTAGGGGGGATTTTACCCCGCTGTGTGGAATCTGTGTGTTAAGTGTTCTGTTCCTCAAGCGTATGGTCGATGTCCTGATGTCCTACATTCCCACACAAATGAATACACACACACACACACACACACACACACACACACACACACACACACACACACACACACTCACAGGTAAGCAGATGGAAGGGCAGGTAAGCAGAGTGTAAATTTCCATGGCAGACTGACTCACAGGCGGGTTAAAAGATGGTCAGATGGAGCAACACGTTTAAAGCTGCTCTGCCCGTGCACAAACAGGATGCAGTTACCCCGCAGGGGTCAGAGGTCAAGAGGGCAACACTGAATATGTAAAATGTGGTTAGACTTTCAAATTAAATCCGACACGTTGGTGATTAATAATAAGGAACGTCCAAACACAAATGCAAAACCCGTTTTTTGTTTTGTTTTGGATGTGAAGAATTAATTAACACAAGGTTGGATGTTGTGAAATTTGGATGACCCTGAAGTCCCAAAGAAAACGTTTTTCTATATCTGTGTGGTCAAGATTTATTTTGGAGGTGGACCTTGGACTTTGTATGAAGTACTTACATTTTTGGCGCACTCTGTCAGGCTTTAATTCTACTCACCGTTAAATCAGGTGTTTAAGACGCACTTTTAATACCTCTTTTTTCCACCTCAAAAGTTAGCTGCTTCCTATATTCCAGTGCAACCAATATACCAGGGAATGCTACTTTCAAATTCATGCTAGTTTTCAAAAATGACCAACCCTGCCTTTAATTGATTCCTCTGTATCTCCCTGCCATCAATAAGCTCAACATTATTTCACCCCTGACCCTCCAAACACGACTCATTATCTTCCCCCCTTGTTTCAAACTGTCCATTAATCTCTGCAGCACTTGTGTTTTATTTTGAAGAACTCAGGGACAGATACGGCTCATGTGGTCGTTACTGTAAGTCTCCATGTTGATGAATTAATCATGAAGTTTTGGAAATAAACCAATCAATTAAACGATGCATCCATACATACAGACGAGCTGAGGGAGCTGCATAAATAATGTAGAGTTATTTATTTTTCTTGCAGGTCACATGGAAAGGTCTCACAAGCCTCCATTTTTATCTTTACTTCACTCTTTTGAAGCCTTCAGATGAAAGACCTGCTTGCACATATTTTCTCATGAGTCTAAATCCACAGATAAAAATAAATACAGTTAGTTTTTTGAATAAAATCAGAAAGTCTTTATAAAGATTTAGTCCTTAATGTTTGAGCCTTTTCATTCCTCTCCCTTTGTTCTCTCTCTCCATTTCATCTACAGCTCCCCACAGTGATTGAACAGATTCAATTTGGGCTCAATGGATTTGATTAAGGAGTCATAAATCATTAAGGTGTGCCACTTAAGAGTTTAATAACCCTGGAAAAATATTGAATCAGTTGAAAGAGAATGAAAGGCTCATATGAAAACATCTTCACACAGAAACACTCATAAACAAAAAATAATAAAAATTGAATTGAGCGCTACCTCAGACAATGTGTTGCATATAATGACGGGTATAAACAAATAAAAAGCCCAGGCACAGCTGCTAAAACTTCACTCGTGTGAAGGTAATGATGTTTTACGACTCTGAAGCTCTTTTTAAACACGTTTGTTTTGTTACGTTTATTTGTTCTGTCACATTTTTTTAATTTGGTGGTGGTGGGTCCTGTGGTGATGAGTCGACTCCACTGTTTCAGAGTTAAAGGAGCAGTATGTAACTCTGACACCTAGTGTTTAAAATGGGTACTGCAGTCTAAATTTAAATCATTGTAGAGAGCTGTCTCTCCCCCCTCCTCTCTAGAGTGGATGCTCACTCAGGTCACCATGTGGTGGACTCTGAAGCTTCAGTGTTTATCCAGCTCTGCATGGGTCTGTAAACCTTTCTGTGTTCTAACCTCTCTCCATTTTTCAAAAGCATCTCCAATATTGATCCTAGTTTGAGCACGTTTCTGCTCGTGGAGCTTATTAGAAACATGCAGAGGCTTTTTAGGTCGGGTACAATCACTTCTATCTGAACCACTTCTCTTGACCGCTTCCATCGCTGCAACACCTGTTGACCTGATAACTGCTCTCATATCTGACAAACAGAGGGGCGTCCAAAACGGCCGTGTGGGGGCGTGTCTTAAAAGCGCCTACCTTCTCTGGTCCAAACAAATCCAGAGCATTCAGGAGCAGAATCTAAAGTTAGAAGGAGGACATACTGGCTGCTGCATTGTTGTCAGAGAAGCCAGCACTTCAACATAGCATGTTTCCTTAATGATCAGAGAGTAAGATACCTTTATCATTTCACTCTCTACACATTGAACTTATTGATCATTTAATGCACCTTTAATTGTGCATCCATACCTTCACTTTCAGATCCAGCGTGTGGACAGCTTTGACACACAGCCTGTGATGTGTTTGTGTTTATATTGCAGCAGGCATCAGCAGCTCCTTAATAAAGGACCCAGTGTGCCCATACCTTTGATGAATAGCCTCGTCCATACCTTTATTAAAAGCCCTGCTGCGTCCCTGTGTGTGATTAAGAGCCTCATATTTGTACATATCTGTTGTTGAAGAGTCCCAGTGAGTCCATACCTGTAATAAGTTGTCTGCTTCACGTCTGCTGCTGTGTTAAACGATCCACTGAGGGCTGTCCATCTCTGTATGTATAAATAAGAGCACCAGCTCGTTCTTGATGCACTCACACTCTGAGCAGGGCAACACCGACACATGCATTCAGAAATGTTTATTTTATACGAGTGTGTGTGAACTATTTTCTGTAGCCAAGACACATTATTTGAACTTAATTCAAGTGTTTTTATTGTGAAGGTCGTTTGATAACGGACCCACATTTTGTGTTTTTTTTTTTCTTAATTGTAAGAATAAAACCTGTGCAAACACAAAACTGTGCTTAGCTAAACAACGTCTGATTTGATGTTTGTTTGGTTGGATGATCTCGTCTGCATTTCCTTCATAAAGGTGTACAAATCTGTCTGAGAGGCAACGAGGTGCGGCTGCTTCTTCAAATGTTTTGATGTTAAACAGGATGCTCTATCGGTCAGGATAAAGGATGAGGAGACAGAGTATTCTCTCTAACTATCTCATGGTCCAGCAGTGTTTACTTACTGACTAACAATATTGTTGTATAAATCAATAAATCAATAAATCAATTTGTAGTTGTATAGCGTCAACTCATAACAAGTGTTATCTCGAGACACTTTACAAAAAGCAGGTAAAAGACCTTACTTATTGCTATTGCTATAAAGTGTGCCATCATCGACTCAGCACTGGGAACACTGTTGGGCATCCAAACAAGGACAGGAAGGATGAACAGAAACTATCTTGCAGAGCATGGTGATATCGTAATCTGCCGGAGAACACATGTGCTCCTTACCACTCCGTCATAATCATAAATCAACTGACAGAGATTAATTCCACAGATCATACAACATGTGTTTTTCAGTGTTTAGAGTGATGGTGTGCGTGAAGTCCCTCATTTTGATGTATTTCTCAGGAAAAGAGCTGCAGTGGGAAAGTTGCTCTGAGGAAGTCCCAGAAGAACTTTCATGATCTTGTAAAACTTTCATCCCGGGGTGCTTCACAGGTTACTGCGCCGTGGTAGAATATGAAGTTTTTAAGGACAGTGTGGACACCCTCATCCTGTCCTGTCCTCTGGTTCACCCTGTGTGATAGCCAGCCGGCTCTCCTCAGCGGCCCACTTCACATTTTCTAAAGCCTGCGGTCTAATTAGAGCAGCGGAGGAACAATGGTTTAAACACGGCGAGCAACAGAATGAAAAGCCCTCTGCGTCGGCCTTGAGTGTGTGTGTGTGTGTGTGTGTGTGTGTGTGTGTGTGTGTGTGTGTGTGTGTGTGTGTGTGTGTGTGTGTGTGTGTGTGTGTGTGTGTGTGTGTGTGTGTGTGTGTGTGTGTGTGTGTGTGTGTGTGTGTGTGTGTGTGTAGTATCGTATCAAAGCGCTCAGTAATCACCGCTGTGTATTCACACCCACTCACACACACGCAACTAATTTAAACAGGGCCAGTTGTTTTTTATTGTTGTTGTTCTATTGTATTATTTATATTTTCATTCACACTGTCACCTTTCCTGTTGACTTGTTTTTGATGTTTTTCAATGACTCATTGTCATTAGAAGTGTGAACTCAAGGAGCAACAACAACTTAGAATAATCCACATGAAGAATAAAGAGCAAACAGGTCCTTAGAAATATAAACAATAAACCCAGAAAAATCTGATTTTGATGGTCGATGGATGGATGGGAGATCATTAGATAGATGGGTGGGTGAGTGATTGGATGGGTGGATGGATGGATTGATGGATGGATTGATGGATGAATGGATGAATGGATGGATGGATGGATGGATGGTTGGAGGATTGGATGATGGGTGGATGGATGGATGGATGGATGGTTGGATGGATGGATGGATGGATGGTAGATGGATGGATGGATAGATGGATGGATGTTTGATGGATGGGAGATGGATGGATAGATGGATGGATTGATGGATGGATGGTTGGATGGATGGGAGATGGATGGATAGATGGATGGATGGATGGATGGATGGTTGGATGGATGGGAGATGGATGGATAGATGGATGGATGGATTGATGGATGATGGATGGATGATGGATGGATGATGGATGATGGATGGATGGATGGATGGATGGATGGATGATGGATGATGGATGGTTGGATGGATGGGCGGATGGATGGATGGTTAGATGGATGGATGGATGGATGATGGATGATGGATGATGGATGGGTGGATGGATGGATGGATGGATGGATGGATGGATGTTGGATGGATGGTAGATGGATGGATGGATGGATGGATGGATGGTAGATGGATGATGGATGGGTGGATGGATGGATGGATGGATGTTGGATGGATCGGAGATGGATGGATGTTTGATGGATGGATGTTTGATGGATGGATGGATGTTTGATGGATGGATGTTTGATGGATGGATGTTTGATAGATGGATGGATGTTTGATGGTTTGATGGATGGGAGATCGTCAGATGGATGGATGATTGGTTGATAGGACTTCATTGTCAAAGTCATTTATCTGTCACAGCAGCTCCATTTACAACATAATAATTCACAACACCAAAGATTTGTTCACAGGATGTCAGACACCAAACATTTAAAGCTCTTCTACAAACATTTGATTTTGGAATAAGCTCTGTATTACATTTTAAAAGTGACTGATTTACAAACAAGTGCTTCAGTCTGACCTTTTTAAAACAAAGGGTCGTGTACGTCTGGATTAATAAACATTAAAGGTTTGTATTCACTGTTCAGGTCAAAGAAGAGGCGGTTAGCCAGTCATAACCTGTTTTTTATTGTTGGCTGTTTCAAAGATTCTCTGGAGTGGTCGGCCTCAAATGTTTGAGCAGATTTTACATTTGGTGGAGCAGTTTAGATCTTAAAGACCGTGTGAATGAGTGATGTTATCAAATCAGACATGCTGTTGTTGTTGTTGTTTTTTGGCTTCATTGTATCTGAAAGGGCAAATATTCCCAGATTGTGTTTAACCAACTGAAACAAAACAAATTATCCACAGTCAAAACTTGCAAAAACAAAAGATTCCTTTGGCTTTTGTTTTTTAGCTCAGTGTCCCTCTGTGTCTCTCTGTTTCTCCATTCCTCTTAACTCTTGAAGCCTCCCTCCTGTCCCGGAGCTATCCGTGGTGCTGAAAGTTATTTTGTCACAGATGCATCGCCTCCAAACCTCCGAGCTTAGCATAAAAAAAAAAGCTTATCATTGAACTGTAATGTAACAAAAGCTTGTCCATAGATATTTAAGAAACGGTGACACCATGCAGACGTTTCATTAAAAGCTGTATGCAGAAAATAAAACACACCGTTCAAGGACACACACACACACACACACACACACACACACACACACTGCCTCCACTAAGTGTTTTAGTGAAGGTGTAGGCACACACTCGTGATCCAGCTGCACATAGCAATTAGCACGCTGCACTAAACACAATGGGCCTCGATGATGATGAATGGACAGTAACACACTTTATAGAATATAGGTGTTTTTGTGCCAGGTGTGCTTTTGATTGGAGCCTCTGTGGTGGATGATTACAAGCCTTTGTAACGACTCTATCCAACCTTTATGACGGCGTTCAACAACACCTCTAACAAAGCACGCACACGGTGTGACGCAGCACCTCCCTCAGGTGTAATGAGTCTTTTCAGAAGGCTGTAATCAACACAGTCACAACGCAGCGCAGCTCTGATATTAAAGTCTTTATCTGTGATTTTTCACACTTAAATATAATAGAAATCAAGTTTATCCTCTGAAAATAACTCTGTGAGTCATGACTGTCTACAATGGGTGTAACACCCGAGTCCCACTGTCTGTGATGTTTTCAGAGTTTTCAGAGTCCTATCTTCACTTTGTTTACATCGCCCGGACGGCCAGCTGACTCCTCCCCTCGTGTATAAAAGTTGTTTAATTGAGGGACTAGAGAAAAGAAGAATAACATACTGTACTCACTGCTTAACTGTGTTTCTAGATCACGCTCATTTCAGGTAAATTTACATGCAGTGTGAAGATACCAGCATAATAAAGATCGCTAGCATTAGCATGCTAACACATCAATGCAGCGCGAATTGTTTTGGTTTCATGCTGGTGCTCAAGGGCGACATCTGCTGGATCAAAAAATCATATATAAAGCCTTTAAAGAAAATACAGATTCTCTCTACTGTAACTATTTATTCCTCCTGTCTTTGCTGCTTGGGTCTGCTCTCTGCGTTCTCGGTCTGACAGTCAGGAGGTGAGACGTGAGCTGTGAGACGTGAGCATTTTTCTCTGTGTTGTAAGACTTATGCAGACCACAAACAAAGGACTGGATGGGTTTATTTCAGATTTTGTGGGTCAGTAGACACTCAGGTTACCCAAATATATGTTCAGAAACAAATTGGATTTTTCATAATATGTCCCCTTTAAGTAGTTTAACTCATCTCTCTTTCTCTACATCGTCTGTTAATTTAAATGAATCTCTATTTGTTGTGCAAAGGAATTGTTCATAATGAAGAGGAAGAGTGGAGGTGATTGAAACAACTTAGATCTTAATTGGGAACAACACGCCTACAGCGGCACTTCCACAATTTATCTCCCACTTTGATTAAATTATTTCCAACGGTGTGAAGATGCTGATGTTTTGTTGGTTGTTATTTTTCAGATCTTAGAAGTTTTAAGCAGCAATTCTGCACCCATAAAAAAACCACATTAACAGCAGGTGTGTTTCTCCGAGCTCGCTGCTGTTCATGAGAATCCTCCAGTCATTGAGTAAACAGAAGGATCAGTAGCTGTTGTTGTTGTTAAAGATGTGAAAAACACATCAGGTTCCAGATGAGCTGGACTCCACTGCTGGTTTAATTTGACCCTCTACAAAATGGATTTTCACCTGCTCGCTGCTGATTGATGAGCAGAGCACCATGGGAAATGTCACCTGTGCATCTTCTCAGAGCTCGCCTCACTCTGATAGGTCGGTGAGGTCACAGAGAGCTCGTGCGTGCGTGCGTGCGTGCGTGCGTGCGTGCGTGCGTGCGTGCGTGCGTGCGTGCGTGCGTGTGTGAGTGTGTGAGTGTGTGTGTGTGTGTGTGTGTGTGTGTGTTTCGGGCTTGAGGACCTGGCTATTCAAACACAGCTATCCCTCTCACTCATATTTGCACTCCTGATCACAAATAACAAGGACACACACACAACTGTCTTCCCTTTCTCTTGAACTCTGTTCATGTGGACTCCAGTACAGAAGACTCACCATGATGGTATTTAGTGTGAAACAAAGACAAAAGCCTGCTGGTTCCATAAGCTCCCATTAAAGTCTGACAGGTTTCAGATCTGGACTTTGAAAGTGGAGAATAATTCTGCCTTTGCTAAATGATCCTCTGTCACAGAGAAACATCATCCTGCAGATAGAAAACAAAACAAATCCAAATTCCCCGTTCAGAAAGTTGATCCATTAAGACACAGAATAACTTGAATAGGAAACAAACCTGCATCCTCCTGAGAGGGCGAGGAGGATCTCATACCTCACATCAGAAGTCAGATTAGTTAGGAACACAGAGGTACAGAACCAACCTCCTCATTCATGCTGAAGCAGTGAACTTGTTTCTGCACGCAGCTCAAACATGGACGACACGTCCCGTCCTCACTCTGTTTTCATTGTTTGCTGCACAAATTAGCTTTGTGCTCGTACACAGGATTTCCTGTTAATTATGATTTTATCAGGGTTTTAAAAATGAATCTCCTGTTTTCTTTTATCTTTTTATCCAGAGACCATTTTCATCTCGACTGTTTTGGTTCTAGCCGCCTTCATGTGATTGTATTTTTTTTTTTTTCAATCTTTTTAATTCGACAACTGCTATAAAAAAAGACCGGACGAGCTACTGCTCAATCCTCCAAACTACCAGACTCATAAGTAAAGCCCGCCTCCTGTTTGATCTGATTGGCTGCTTCGGCCAAAAGTGACATTGACGAATCTTGAGCTGAAAAGTTTAAACATTTATTATCTTGAATTCCCAAGAGCCGCTCAGCAGCAGAGAAGAGCGCCCGGAAAACACGCTGTACCATGAGAACAAACAACGTTTAACTGTTGACGCTGTTCCAGCAACGAGTGTGTGTGTCTGTGTATGTGTGTGTTTGTGTGTGTGTGTGTGTGTGTGTGTGTGTGTCACCACCCACTGGGCAAACACAACACTCTGCCCCCAGCAAAGACCAACACACACACACACACACACACACACACACACACACACACACATCAATCCCTGGGCATTTTTTGCAAAACATAGGCTGACTCCCTAAAAAAACAGGCATGCATGAACTCTTTCATACGCTCCAAATTTAGGCAGACGAAGCAAAGATCACAGAGCCCTCAAGGCAAACAAACAAACACACACACACACACACACACACACACACGCACACACACACTGACAGACACCGATGTTTTCTGCCTCACAGAACACTGAGACATGTTAAGGTGAGAACAGCAATGAGTTGCTGTTGTAGAAAAAAAAAACAGGAAAAAAAGTCCAATCCAAATTAAAAATGACGACAGAGGAAGAGGAGGAGAGGAGGAGGAACAGATCAGTGAGGTGGAAAGTAACGAGCCCGAGGTAGAGAATTGTTGATGTTGTTTTCTTAGAGTCACCCAAACAGACCTCCTTTAAAAGCCCAAGTGATCAAACAGCTTTTAGCTCTCTTTCACCTTTACACAGGGGCGTGTCGAGAGGGGGCACCAGGGGCCCCCTTTAAGAACTCTGCAGTGCCACCCCAAAATCCAAATCTATGATTGGCTATTTGCCTAATCAGAGAAACCTAACTTGATGAGAATGTGTTAAAACCCTTAAAAATACTTGGTAGTTCTTTGTGTCTTTATTTATTTATATTCTATTTATTTATTATTTTTTAACTTTTATTCACCAAAACGTGCATACACACACTCACACAATAAAAAAAAGAGATGCAAACAAGAGGGGAACTGTGGTATGATACAGTTTTGCAAGCAGATTTAGACAAAAACAAACAAACAAACAAACTTTGTATCTTTAAACATATTGCACCTGACTGTACATGCAGCACAAAACTGTGAATTGTAGGAAACTTACAGGTGATTTGAATGTGCATAAATCAAACATGGAAAACGTAAACCTGGTGGATATATAACTTAAAGACGATAAGCCAGTAGAACCTGACACAGCCTACAGACAACTTTGAGCTCTACTTTCTAGATCTAAACTCTGCCAAACTGTGCTGCTCTGATGAGATGTTTCCTGTTCACTGGGCTTGTTTACATCAAGGTTGTAGAGCGGCAGGGAGAGAGCAGGCCCAATAACTGCAGCTACAGCCAGTCTATGGCTGCAGCCCGGCTAGTTGCTGTGTTGCAGTTTGATCACAACATTTGACCAGCATCGAGGGGCAAACTAATACAAATATTAACTCTGAAGACGAGTAGCGAGGGCGATGACGCTCTACCGCTGAGTCGACTAAACACTCACATCCCTGATACAATCATCCTCAAATACCTTCTCAGCGTTATGAGTGCATTCAGGGAGAAATCTGATTGATCCTGTTGCAGAGAGATGTAATTTTGTCCTCCATGTTTTCCAGTATCAAGTGACTCCAGCAATAACTCCTGTATGTTAATGATCCTTTACTGCTGCTGTATTTATGGGACAGCGCGCTGAGAGGAATAAATAACAGAGCCGATGCCTCCAATCAGTCACGGGGAAGATAAAAGCCAACTTTTCAATACACGACACAGTGATGAGCGGTAATTACCAGTGATGAATCCCAACGTCAGCCTAATTCTAAATCAATGACATCGGAGGTTTGAGCGAAGGTGGCCCCATGCATACCAATAAACACGATGCAGAAAGGATGCATATCAAACAAAGACAGCTCGGTGACCTTTGTGTTCCAGTGGCCGAATTTCATCTGCAAAGCTGTGCTCACATGTCCTATATTGTTGATTTAAGATCATCTGATGATTAATTCAACATATTCTCATTTATTTCTGGACTAAAGCACATGTTATAGTTTTGAAGTTTTGAAGTTTTATTATTGTGTCATACATACATTCATATGCCCAGCCAGCATAAAAGGCTTACATGACACCATTAATTAAAAACGTTCCCGGATCAGAGTGCACCAGGGAGAATACCAGATCTTAACAGTGCCACCAAGGATGTTTGGCTTCTAGATGAACAACTTGTTACACATAACTCAGGCATAGAGATATTTTTGATCTGTACATACAGTATGTCCTTAGTTTTGGCTTGGACAGAACGTTTTCAAACCATTTTTGTTCATACTTGATCGAGCACTTATCTTTAAGGACGTTAACGTTACAGCAAAGATTATTCATGTTAATGTACGTCATATCCACCTCCTCGAAGATTGAATAACTCGCCCATGGAGAGTTATGCTTTTGGCTCCACATAAATAATTTCTTGTTTATTCGGTCCTCTGCCATTTTGATTATATCTTCAGCGGTTTTGACTGAACAGACACTTCAATGTTTTTCACAAATGCACATGTGGCACCTTTTTACCTTTACTATCCAACATTATGTGCATTATGTAAATAAAGACATCATTTATATGACATTTGGCTATTTTTTATAAGAACTAGTGCAGTGCCCGCTCAGAATGTTCTTGTTTGTAATGTGTTTGGTGAGAACATGGAGGGTCACGATTGGCTATGAGCAACTTGTGGTCAGCCAAGGTGTCCAGTTGAGCTTAAAAGCTTTCATTCAACTTTTGTTAAAAACAGTTAGCTAACGTGTTGTCTATTTAAATAACATTAACTTGGGTGAGTGTCTTTCTGCGCGTAAGGTTTGTGTGTGTTCTTAAAGGAAAGGGGGATCGTTTTTAGTACTAAAGATGTCCTCCATTCAGCAAAACAATTCTGTAAACTTACATTTCAATATGGAGTATGTCCTGTCCACTCAGAGACCTAGATAACATTGACTTGTTGTTTCCGTCAGTCTCTTGTTCCAGGTAAGTTCTTTACTGAATTTATATATATTTTTTCCCTCGACTTAAACCCCGCCTCCCAGCAGGTGGAAACAAACAGAATCATTTGTGAGTCTGTCCGTGTCACCAGCCCTCAGGCTCACCTCAAACCACTTTAAACAGCCAGCTGAAGCAGATCCCCTCCTAACCTCACGCTGACTTCATTATCTGCTACAAACCTGGTTTAAGGTAAAACCGCATCACCTCTACTAATACATCAGCCCAACCTGACCTCATCCTGAATGTAACTGCGGGATTCACCGCTGTGCACGAGTTCAGAATCAACATTAGCACGGAAAGGTATTCTCTTTTATTGACCTTTTAGTTTTTTTTCCAAATTTTTCCTCCTGCTTAGCGAGAGCTCTTCATAATAAAAGACTCAGGAGGTCAAAGTAAACTGAGTCTTTCAACTAAAGAGGAAAAAACATTTTTTTTTTTTAAAGTGGGGCTCTTTCATTTATTCTATAACGCTTTAACCGTAGCGGAGCGAGAGCAAAAAAACCTTCAACATGAAAGTGTTGCAACTTCAAAGAGTAAAGCAGCATCTTCTTCTCTGTTTCTGCTCTGGAACTGATTTAATAATATTAAAATCAGTTCATGGCATAGAGGACACTGTGACTTTCTTTATGTTTCATAACACAAGTAGATTTGATCTGCATAAATATTCTAAAGGATGTTTTTTGCACTTTTTAGAATTTGTGTTTCACATTCTTAGTTAAGTAATCCCAGAGGGGGAAATTCTGGTTTTACACTCTGTTATTTAGAGACATGCTTCTTGTGATCAAAGGCCCGACATACACACATGTGCACAAACAGGACATGTGGACATGCATTAATGGAGTAATGTTCAGGGAGCGCTCCAGAGCCATAGGGGGTCCGGTGCCTTGCTCAAAGGGCACCTCAGCAGTACTCAGAAAGTGACCTGACACCTCTCCAGGAGCCAGAGCAACTTCAATACTTTGGTCCGCACTAGGACTTGAATTGAAAACCCTCCAGTTTCCAACCAAACAGGGGCGTGTGCAGACTTTTTAAATTGGGGTGGCCTACCTGGGTCCCTGACTTATGAAGGGGTGGCCTGCAGTTTGTGTGCACACCCCCTCTATCCCCACTAATGATATGTACAAAATATGAATCTTTTTATCTCGATTCTTTAAGGATTAAAAAACCAAGAAGTGTGCACAGTCACAACTGTACTTAGAAGATGCATGCAAACTCTTGTGAGCTGTCCAACTTGAAAAAATAATAATTTATTGGCATGTAAGTCCATTGCAAGTTAGAGGAGTGTACACAAGTTTTTCTGTGGAATCTTTGAGGGAAAGAGCAAAGTTTGTAACTAATTTATTTACAACTGAAAATTATTACATTTACAGGTAAAGAAAACTACCAGCAGAGTTTTGAAAACATCCAGAATATATGATTTTAAAGTCTCACTTCTGATTAGGCAAATAGCCAATCATAGATTTGGTACATGGGGTGGCCACCCAGATTTCAAAGGGGGCCCATGCCACCCCTGGCCACATCTCTGGACACAAATAGCCAATCATAGATTTTGGGGTGGCCACCCAGATTTCAAAGGGCCGCCTCTGGACTCTCCTCTGCAACCAAAGTCCTTACAGTCTGAGCTACTGCCGCCCCCCTATAACATATCCAGCCAAGTGTGAAAACAAGCTGGTAACTGAACATGTGATGTGTAATGCCCTTTAGAAACAGGACATTCAAGACAAACAGTCCGGTGTGTAGATTGATCATTTTTGTATTTGTTTTGTAGTTTTTCAACCAGTTTGTTCAGAAAGCATTCTTCTTTATTGATATGTAAACAATGCTACTTACCAAATCCAATCTATTTGTATAAAGGAGAAACCCAGAAAGTAAATGAAATGTCTGCTTCCCATAAAGCAGACTAAAGTTTCAGGTAGAGTGTCAACAGTTTAACTCTTCTATGTAATCTCATTATTTTTGGAGTAAAACTCTGCTTGCCCCTCTGCACAGTGAACTCTCTCACTCCCCGCCCTTCAGTAATCTCTCGAACGTCTCAGGCTGAGCGATAAATCCTGCCAAAAGTCTGTACAGTAAGAACGGAAGCCCCCAGAAACATTATCACAGCAAAAGGTTAGGAAGAGTGCTGAGCATGACGGGAATACAAAAGACGAAGAAGAGGAATCGAGGAGACCAACGGAGGATGGTTTCAGTTGACACACACAGCTGAGGGACAAACATGAAGAATACTGATGAGTGGTCAACACTTTCAGCTCTTCAGAACATCTTCCGCTTCTACTCTCTAAGTGCTCTGCAGAAAAAAACACAACTTTTCAAACGCGCTGTCTATGATCACGCTGAAACTTCTTTAATGTTTTTGTGGGTGCTTCTGTCCCTCCTAGGGTCGTCATGCCAACAGATGGTCGACTGGATGAGCAGAAAGACATTTGAAGTTCTGGATGGATGAATAGATACGGTGACTGAGTGCAGATGGATTGTATTTGAGCAGGTTGAACGGATGGATGGACTTGTGAATAAGTGGACACAAAGATGGATATGTGAATATTTGGACAGATGGGTTGACTGATCTATATTTCTGAGTGAATTGTTGGATGAACCTGTGCGCCACTGGGATGATGTGACATCCTGAAAAACAACAGAAAAAGAAGGTCTTTGTGGACTCATATAATTTAGGAGGGATGTGAATGAACCTGTCTTATTTAGAAATCAGGAGGACTTAACATGCTCTTATCCTCAAAAGGTGATAAACTTTATTTTACTCCTCTCGCTAACATCTAGTCAGCGACAACAAATGGAGGGAAATTATCCTAAAGAGCCTTTTTACTGTGAAATAAATGACTGAAAATAAACCAAAAGGTTTTCCACTTGGGGGCAAAAAAGTAGAGTTTGCAGTTTATACCAGAGGAAAGTTTATGACATGAAATCAAAAGTGTTCTTTGTCCTCTGACAAAGTCTTTAAAATATGGATTTATTGAGTTCACATCTACACTCTCAGACTCTCTCGTTCTCACTCCCGCCTCATGATACGATACAGCAGCTTGTTCAGTTACCTCTAAACTTTGAAATAGACACCTGTCTTGTGTCATGTTTGGCAGGTGCATGAGTCTGCTGATCAAGTACAAGCAGGCATTAAACGCAGAAGCTATCATGTGTGTCACGTCACCAAAACTGAAACTAAATTTAGTAGCTGAAAGACCCATAAGGACCATTTTAAAGATCCAGATGTGTCATCAGTACTGACCCTGCTTCTCCTCCTACTAACCACACCTACCGCTAAAGACCCTGAAGTGAATCCTCATAATGCATTATCATAACACTTCTATTGACTTTGAGTGGCACTTTAAACAGTTTGTAATGCCTAAACATCAAAGATAAACATTTATAAGTCAATATTAGAATGTTTATGACTGTAGTTTACAGCTATAGGGTGAAAGCCCTGTTGAATGTTGACACCCTGACGCTAAGAGTTGATTGGTTAGAGTTGATACGTTGAAAGTCCGATGATTGTCAAAGTTGGTGGGATTCTTCTTCATTGGAACGTAGATGCTTGGACCAAATATTGTGACTTTCTCTCCTGTACATTTCCAGTTGCAGTGTTTGAACTCAAACGCTGGACGGACAACAAACAACATCTCGATGGCCACTTGGCCAGCTCTCTCTCTCTCTCTTTTTCCTCCTTTGGACTTTTGTCTTCTAAGGAATCTCTAAGACATGTATGATTAGCTTTTATCACAAGATGAGGACTCTGACAGTCCTTCAGGCAGCGTGTTGTCCCTTGTGATAGTTTATATTTGGCAGCAGGGTAAGAAACAGTTGCTTCACGGTCGGCCTCACAAAGGTTCCTTCTCCATTGCCTGGCCCTCCCTTGGTGGTGGATGATGTGCTTGAAGAGGTTCATCTGAGGAGGCGTCACTCCCTCTGCTTCTCTTCAGCAGCCAGGGAAGGGTGATGAACTCTCCTTCTGCCACAGGAAAATGAATTTGTCAAATTATGATTTTATGTGCTGCCAGCAGCCCCTTAAAATGCTTCCTGTGTTTTTACACACTGTCCTCCTCACTCAGGTCTTTTTTAATGGACTCTGATGGTGACCTGCATGGCCCCTTTTTCCAATCTATGATACTTTATCTTTTCATGGTATCCTAATAAAAAGATTCCAATGACATCTTACAAAAGTAATGCAATTTATTTCTAGGTTATCCCACAAATAAAAATTCAGTATCAATGCTTTATTCCAGATCACCTTTTGCATCATATACAGATGGCAGCTTCTTTTTTGAGTGTCTTTCTTTGTCTGCCTTTATCTTCTCCTTCCATTAAAAAGTCTGTTGGGTCAGTTCTGACACATCATGTTGAATCTTACCAATAACTAAACACTGACTTCATGTTTTTGTGTCACTCCACCGTCAAACCTTAGTCCATTTAGTCTTAAGTCTTGCAAGTTGTTGGACCCATTCATTGACCTCAGACTGACCTCTCAAATTGTTCTCCATCTTTCTTTGCGTCATTTCAGTTCTAACAAGCTGCACGGCCTCAGAATCTAATACTGCCATTGATTGGTCTTTCTTGGCTCAGAGTAATGTGGGTTTTATTATTGGTTTCCAACTTCAGGTTTTGGGCTCGGCACCAAAGATCTGAGTAGGGGAGGTGAGGCTCTGTCTACTCTGAAGTTGTCAGAATTAGATTTACAGATGTGCACTGGATAATGTTTACAAACGTCTATTGATAAGAATCAGTGTATAGGCTTAATCTATTGTGACTTCATCAATGAAAACAATTCAAATGGATGTTTTTGACAGCCACATATTACTTTTTGTCATGAAGGTCCTGGGGGGGGGGGGGGGGGGGGCTTAGCTGAAATAGAAGTGTTGGGGGTTATGCATAGCTTCCAGCATACTTGTAGCCACTCGGGATGAAAACACTAAAACAGAAAAGCTACTTCCTGACCGGTGATCCTGTGTGACAAAACTTCCTATTGGCTGTAAAGGCAGATTTGAGGTGCGTTCAAGGCTTAGGACACAACATAACAGATATTTTAATGAACATGCTTAAGAACCATGTTCCCCTGGACGGTAAAGGATGACCAAATAAAACATACATCCCCCTCTCCTTCTGTAAGTCTGTTCACAGTTTGAGGTGAAACAGTTCCCTCCTGCTTGTTCTTCTTTTCTCTTCTTTCCCTCCACGCTGGTGTTGAGACCTTTGTTCACTAAAGCAGATGAAGTTATTAGCCTGGGTCACTGGAAGGTAAGACCTGATCCGTCTGTTGTCAATCAAACAGTTTTTCTGTGAACGTTGTCAGCGGGGGTGGAAGGTCTCAGACACAGATTGTAAACTGTGATATAGACGAGAAAAAAAAAAAGGACCAAAGCCAGTGAGCTGGTTAAAGGTGAAGGCAGGGCAGCCCGTTCCCGAGCTCTGACTGGCTCTAGCTTCACTAAATAAGCAACATGAGGATAAAAAGTGATACACTGCTGTGTGTGTTTATCTCTCTGTTTCCCCACATAATCCGTTTCCTGGTGGGCTGGAAAGTCTGCGTAACAACATTTAGACAACGTGACACGAGTCTCTGGAATGGAACAAACAGAAAATGAAATTCTTTGAACCAGAATGTCACTTTCTCATTTTTTTTTAAATTGTCGTGCCTGTAGAGTCTTGGGGGATAACAGTTACAGTTTCTCACAAAAACTCATCTCCGCCTCGTTTGTGTCAACAACAGCACTGCTGTGTCGTTCATCGTCCAATTCTTAGCGCTCACACAGAGACACACTTTTACAGAGAACTCCATTATGGAGCAATTACAAAGGTCAACTTATTCAACTCCCTCAATCAGACCCAATCAAAATGTATGTTTACACTCTGTTATGAGACATGCTCATACAAGGGTTAGGGTGCAGACAACAGGACACAAACCTTTCATTACTTTCTTTGGGAATCTGCAAAGAAAGTCCAAACAGTGAAGAAGCCTCATGAAGGAGTCGGCCATTGTTGGGGAGGTCATTAGTTCATATGTTCAGTGCATATATTGTCACAGTTTAGCTCTAACTCTGCAGCTCTGCCCGCATGGAGCAGATACAGTATTAGTGAAAAAGTAATATTCTTTTTCTGCAGACGGGCACCATGGGAACAGCAGCACCCAATCTGTCATTGTCGGGAGTGGAGTGTAAATGGAGCTGACTGGCCTTCAGTTTGCATTTTTTTCATCCGTTGATCTGGTTGAAAAATATACAGTATTTGTGAGGCAGCCCTGAAGCCGTGACAAGCCTGGAACATTTGTGTGTTTTCTTAAAGTGTGTCACATTCACATGAATCAGAGTCAGTGTCATTCTGTTTGCACACAAAGTCAAGGTTTGTTTGTTTTTTGCAGAAGAAGAAGAAGATACTGTATTCACTGCTGATTTGCATGTTTTTACATGCAATAATAAGCTATAAGCTAACTAAAGAGAGCTAACATTAGCATGCTAACACAACAATACAGCTTGAGACAAGGACAATTTAGTCCGACGCCTGGGCTTATTGCCAAATTAATGTGAGTTCCAATTTGATTTGACTTGACTCCTTTCTTGAAGGGGAGTAAAGAGGGGTTGGAGGTGTGTCTCTGGAGGAGAGCTGAGGCTTCAGGATGGAGGAGGCGTGGCCAAACAGCAGTTTGTTTTGGTTAAATGCTGGAGTTCAAGGGCGACATCTACTGGATCAAAAAGGTGCACATTCTTCCTTTAAATCAGATGACCACAAACCAACACACACACCAAACTCTGCAGCAGATTCCACTTTCTCCCAGTTTGTTTTCTATTTGCGTTCTACTTCTGCGATTCTGTCGAGAAAATGCAAAAGGTGCTCTAGTGGGCAAAATGATATTTTTCCTTTTGTGCGGTGAGGACAGCATCATCGTCACTGTCTTTGCATTAACATAAGTATCAAACAAAGAATTTATAACATTAACTAAGAAGGTAAACATGCATGCATTTGACCTGCAGAAGGAGGTTGCTTTATTTATGGTTTCTCTCTCAGAGGCTGTCACCTCTGCTGCGGTGCTGAGTACAGGATGTACTGCAGCAGTGCTGAGGTATCAGCTTTCCTGCTCTGCCATCTTCTCTCTCTCTCTCTCTCTCTCTCCTCTCCCACTCATCTCACCCTCTCACATGTCTCTCCTCTCTCCGCCCCTCTTCTCCTTCTCTGTGATTTATCTAACCGTCCTCGACTCTCTCACCATCTCCCGTCGTTCCTCCGCCTCCTCCTGCGTGTGAAGAGCTCACTCGAGAGACGCACACAAGTAAATATGAACATGCATGTGCACACTCACATTTGCATAAATTACTTGCCGTATCCACACACACACAGCACACAACACACACACACACACACACATTGAGGCTGAGGGTGTCGATTAGTGCTGTTGTCGATGAATGAGGTCTCCAATGTTCTCCTGCAGAAAAAGGATACAAGGATGCTAAATTACAGGAAGGCAAACATGGCTGGTAGATTTATCTTCCACATGTGTTCTGTGAGGAGAGCGTGTGTAGTGATGTGGTTTTGTGAAGTGTGACAGGCTGAGAGAGTGCTTATAAAACAAGGCTTTGTGGTAATAAGCGGGGAGAAGACGATCCGTGGAGTCAGAGGATGTCATGCTGATGATCACATAAAGCCACACACTGTTCTTCAGAGCTGCCAACGCTCAAACATGAATGTGTGTTTTTTTGGGTTTTTTTTGGATTCCATGTAAAAAAGCAGCTGACAGTTCAGAAGCATTATCATCTGTCAGCTCAGTTCATGACCACGACACAGCAAGGTCGCAATAGTGAATACAAGTGAATTCCTTGCCTGGAATGAAAATCGATATTTTCTGATTGGATTTGGGCACGAGGCCAAACTACGGTTCCCACATGACGACCTATATTAATTAATTCACTTCAAGAATAGTTCATGTCTTTATCGTCACAAACTGTACACAACTTCTACTTCCACCTAGGCCTGAGCGATATGACTAAAAATGCTATCACAATAAAAAATGTCAGATCAGTCGATATCGATAATTATCAAGATAAATGTCAAATCATTTTTATTTTTATTTTATTTTACCTTTATTTAACCAGGCAAGTCATTAAGAACATATTCTTATTTACAAACGACGGCCTGGCAAAAGACAGAAGCCTTTTGAGAGGAGGGGGGGTGGGGGCTGAAAAGGACCGCACAGCACAGGTAGAAGATAGCAGCGTTCAACATTTCCAACAACCAACGTGAATTCCAAACAGTCACAGCCCAATAGAAAGTTAAAAGAACATATCCAAACATACCAACCATTAGGAGGCAATTTTATTATTATTATTATTTGGCTTCTGAGTGAAAGTTGAAGAAACCAGATGATGATTGTGATACTTGAACAGAGGAACATTTCAGTATCATGAGCTCCAGCATGGTGCTGATAAGACAGTTATATGGCCTGGTGCTTACTGAGGGTCCACACCAAAGATTGTAGAATCTGGATGTGGGGAAAGAACAAACCAAAAACATGTGCATCAACATTTCAGTGAGAGCCTGAACGAAAGATCCCTTCTCATGGTTTGAGAACGTCTGACTACAGGAGAGATAAAGGGTAATGAGTGAAAACCAAAGCAGTGACTCATCCATGTTCCCAGCTGAGTTCACATCTGACCAGAAACCAGCCAGAGGTCAGAGCTATTCAATTTATTTTTTTGTCCTTGGCAGCATGTTTTAGATTAGATTTGACTAAAAGCTTTGAGTATTGGTCCTTAAATAAATGATCAAAGGAAAGCAGGAGAAGTGAGGGACTCAGACAAAATCTACATTTAGCCTGACGTTGCTTTAGAAGTTCAGAAATATTTCTCAAAGACTAAAATGCTCAGTTGGTAAAAAGAAATAAATGCACAGGATCTATCTTTGATGGAGGAGGAGGAGGAGGAGAGAAGGAAAAGGAGGAGGAGGAGGAGGAGAAGGAAAAGGAGGAGGAGGAAGAGGAGGAGGAAAAGGAGGAGGAGGAGGAGGAGAGGAGGAGAAGAGAAAAGGAGGAGGAGGAAGAGGAGGAAGGAAAAGGAGGAGAGGAGGGAGGAGGAGAGGAGGAGGAGGAGGAGAAGGAAAAGGAGGAGGAGGAAGAGGAGGAGGAGGAGAAGGAGGAGGAGGAGGAAAAAAGGAGGAGGAAGAGAAG
>NC_089205.1:28831943-28859443 GCF_963930695.1 Labrus bergylta
AGCTGTGGGAGTGTCACCCACCTGGGGGAGGGGCTCTTTGTGATGTCATGAAGGGAAAATCGCCAAACGGCCTGTTTGAGCACACAGAAGACGGAGCGGATGGACTTTTCTCATCATTGGGGGGTTTGTAGACGGACTAGAGACACATATTAGAGTTAGAGAAACATGAGGAAGTGGATTTTACAGAATATGTGACCTTTAATATTTTAGACTTCTATTCTGTCTTTTATCAACACTACAAAGGGAAGTAGGTTGTTTACAGGTTCAGAATAAATCAATGAAGCTTTGTGAATCATCATATTATACAATATTGAAGGTCTTCATTTCACTTTTTATTTCCTTATAACTTTAAATGAAATATACAGGACGTCTTATATAAAAATGAATCTGCAGGAATTCCATTTTGTTTCACTTGAAAATGCAATAGATGCACTTTTGGCCTTTGCAATATTACCAAATACCCCTTTATTGTGTGCACAATAAATCTCCTGCAGTTTTTAGTGGTGATGTGAGTGAATGTAAGGATGTCAGCAAGGTGTTGCAGAGAAGCCGGCTGCATTTTCTGACTCCCCCCCTCCCTGGAAACATAAATAAAATAAAAAATAGCTGCTGAGTTCAGGCTGTGGAGCTAAAGCGTAAACTTCCATCACATTATTTTCTTCTCCAGACCAGACACACACAAACACACACACACACACTCACACAGACCCACTGATTGCCTCCAAACCTGTGATCAAACAGGAGTGAAAACAAGGCGCTTGCTGGACAAAAGCCTAAAATCATTGATTTGAAGGAGTGCAATGAGCATGATCAAAGGGCTTATTAAATTGAATTTTTATATGAATCATAATTTTTATTTGACTTTCATCTGCGATCCTTTGAGGCAGATTCCTCTCTCTGCTGGTGAGCCGCGTTCACAGCTGCTGGACGGTGATTGATCCGGCTGCGGTGGCATTAATATGAACGGCAGTGTTCAGACATCCATCACTGCAGAGAAAAGAGGAGCAGCCTTGATGGGCTCAGTGTGAGCTCTGTGCATGTATAACACGAGTTCAGACTGAAGGATGTCCTCCCTTTAAGAGAAGTCAGAACTCACAGTTACTTAGGGTCTTTAATGCCACATGTAGAACAAATAGCTTAGCTGTCAGGCCTTCATCAGCTCTGTTTGTAGCTCAAGACAATCTCAGTGACACCCATGATAAAAACTCAAGAGACCTGCAGGAGAAATAAAAAAACACAGAGTTCATGTGTGGAACTTTTATGATTTTGATTCACTGTATGTCGAAACACAAAGACAACTAAAGAATTCTTGCTCAAGCCACACATGTTAAGCTACGAATGTTACTTGACTCAATGAAGCCAATTAAGTAGCATGGAGGCGAAAACAAACCAAAGTCAATGGTGCGCTCCATTTACCTCGGAAGTCAGATGTCAAGAGTCAGATGTCAGATTTGGGAATGACGTCACACCCAAGTTGACTGCTTTCCAGTTTTGAGTTGGCAACAAGTCGGACAAGCAACATGGACGCCTCCAGGAGGACCTTTGTTTTGTTAGATAATACCTGGAGATAACAAACCACATGATAGTTTGAGGGCGAAAGCAACGTGACAAAATATCCACAATACAATCTGTGTGATTTAATCACACTTAACAAGGACTACATTGCCAATAAACACTTTAATGTGCAGCTTATACTTCACTGTTGATGCGTGTAGCGGCCATGTTGGAATTTAGCCCGGGCTACTAAAGTTCCTCTGAGTTTCTGAGTCGCCATTCTGACTTAAGGGGGCGTTCCTGATGAAGTAACAGACTGGCAACTTGGAATTTCCGACTTCAGAGATCAAATTAAATGCACCATAAGAACTACAACAAAGTTATTTTTGAGGCTCTTCCTGTATTTCTTACTTGTCCTGCTAATGGAAGCTAAACATACTGATGGCAGAATAACTGCTGACCTGCTTTTGTTTGACAAAGTTTTGGAACTTTATTGATTACTTTGCAAACTGACATTGGCTGTAAAGTGATGTCACTGAGACGACGTCCATGTTTTATACAGTCTGTGGGAAAAAAAGTTAACAGGTAAAAGTTTTGTTTTTCTTTCTGATAAATGGCGCCGGTTTTCCATTAAACCTGGGGATGTTAACTCTGATTAGAAATGTCCGCTGGGATGGATTACATTTGGAAGGTTGATGGTGTTTTAATGTCATCACCGTCCACCTCGTATTGTCCAGGCATCCAATTAAATATCCAATAACCGCAGCAGCAACACATTTATGAAACGATGATGGACATGAGCAGCAGTCATGAGGGAGAAAACGAGGTATTAACAGGATGTCTCTTTTAAAATGTGTGAGCGCCTCCTATTGGTTTAAACGCTGCTGAGTGATATTGATTACAGCTCGCTGTTAAAGTATGAAGCTGTCAGCTTTTAGCGCAGTGTGCCTTGTAATGAGCATAACAGTGATGAGTGCAGAAATGAAATGACATTGACATCTTAAAATGACGATTTCCATGACATACACTCTACCAGAGAGCGTGGTGTGTGTTCAGAATCCATTAAGGTGTCGCTCATGTAAAAGACAATGATTGATGCTAATTGGAATGGCAATTCCTCCAGCTGGTGTTCGCTCTCCTGTGTTCACAATGATTCACAAATCTGCTGCATTTCTACTCCGTGTCACTAGGCAGCAGTTTAACACTAAATGGTATAGAGGAGATATTTCTGTCTTGGGATATGGCATAAATGGTTGAATTGCGCTTTTCTAGTCTTCTGAATACTCAAAGTGCTTTTACACTGCAGGTCACTCCCACACACTCACACACTGATGGTAGAGGCTGCTGAGTAAAGTGACCATCAGAAGTAACTAATCCTATTCATAGGCATTTATACACCACCGACAAAGCAGAGAGAGCAACTTGATGTTAAATGTCTTTCCCATGGACACATCGGACACGTTGCTGCAGGAGCTAGGGATCGAACCCTCGACCTTCCAGTTGAGAGACGACCGACTCTACCAGCTGAGTCACAGCCGCCCATAGAGAGGCCGTGACACTTGCAGATAACTGAAGTTGTTGGTCTGCTGCTGCTTCAGTGGGTTTGTGGGTGTTTAAAGAAGTTACTTTGGATCCAGCGCGATATAAATAACACACAAAACCCCCAAACTGTCTGACACATAGAAGACAAATAACTCCTGTTTTCTGCGAGGTAGAACCATCTTTTTTGTTAATGGAGTCTGGTGAATTGAAGAGAGCCAAGTAACAGGTTGTCCTGGTTTTCAAAAGAGATCTGAGCCCCATGAAAAGGAGTTGAACACTTATCTGATCTGAGCTTAGTTATAAGACTTTTCACAACATTTGTATTTAAACTTCAAAAAGGTATTCATAATATAAAGAGAAGCGGTTTGAGTTGTTGTAAACATAAAAAAAAAAAAGAATATCCCAAAAATATTTTTCTCCAATATATTTTAGGTGTCTGGTTTTTTTTTAAGTTTTACTAAGACTGTGTGTTGCTCTCTGCACGCCCCTGACCCATGTCTGAGTCTGTGTTTGTCTCAACAGGTGTCCAGGTCTAAAGCTCTGTTTGCTCTTTTCTCCAAACAAAAAAACAAGACCTCTGTGTTGGACACACTGTGAAGAGGCTCATCAGGTTTAGTTGGCAGCCATGACAGACACGTCTTGGCTGCAGAATAATGGAATTCCCCAAAGATTACTCCTACACAAAGTTGTATTCACAGATTATTTTATCTCCCCCCCCCCCTAAAAAAAAGAAATCCCACCAGGCCGGATGATAAATCTGAGGCTGCGGCCGGCGACTGTGGAGAATCATCTGTGCTTTACAGAGTGCTTTCTGGTTACCTGTGGAAATGATTGCTTTGCTGAACTATAGCTTTCGAATAAATCACTTCAATCTATTATTAAAACTTCCTGTGCAGCTGCTCGGTGCCGCCTGACGCAGGGCCATGTGGTTGTTCTCTCTTATGTGAGCAGGGTGCTGTTAGAAAACAAGCCTCGGGTTTATCTGTTGTCTAAAGGTGTGGTCACAGCATGACAGAGCCTTTATGGATACAGTGACACTGGAGATACTGACGATAGATATCAATCAATCAATCACTCTTCATTTATAACACATGTCTTGAGACCCTTCACAGAAAGCAGGTAAAAGACCGTGCTCATTGTTATGTTACAAAAGAAAAAGGGATAGGGCGAGAATGAGAAGCAGGAAGAAGTGAGGACAAACAGAGGGGTTACATCCAGAGGATCCTACGAGACCTGAGAGCTTGAGAGCTCCCAGGAAACTCCCATAGTGTGAAGTCACTGTGACCATTTTCTCCATTTAAAGCCTTTTGTTCGGCTCCTGTTGTTTTACAGCGGCTGTTGACTATTTGTTGTTGTTTTGACCATTCTTTGTGGCGTGTCAGTTCATTTTATTTTTTCATTATTTACAAGAACAACAGAAATAAATCAAGTTTCCATCAACATGTCATCTCACTGTTGTGTCTCTCTTTTTATCCCAAAAAGAGAGACACAACAAAAAGTGTATAACCACAGTCGAATAGAATACATTGTCATGAAGTCAATGTTGCATGTTTCCGTCATTCCTTGTCCTCGTTATTTTGCCCATTTGTTTAAAGTAGATCTTTTATACTCACTTTCATCAACACTAATATGAGACTGGGACACCTGTTGAGGAGCCTCTGCCTGAAACGCTTCATTTCAGCTACTGTCTCTTTAAGACCCCGCCTTCCCATTGTGCCAACTTTCCTCTGATTGGCCAGCTCTGTTTGCAGTCACAGGGAAACTTTAGCGAGCTGGGCGGGTGGGCGTGCCCTTGAAAGAGCTGCCATTTAATTTAATTTATTTATTTATTTAATTAGGACAGAGCACATTAATCAACATATCAACAAAATAGTATCCATGTAAATATGCCGGAATTAGCACAAAAGCTAAATTTCATCCATAGTCCTAAGGCAGGTACTAACAAAAAAAAAAAACATAAAACAAATGTACAATTACAGTATAGTTTGAACAGAACGACACACACAAAAAGCTCACAGACAATTTTACAAACAAATTGGACACTGTTGTTTCAGAAAGAAATAGCAGACCCACATGTAATTAGCTAATTCAAATTTGCAGGATGAGCCAGAAGTTGGGCGTGTCCTATAACTTTCCTCTGATACGTCGGCAGGAAACTACGTCCAGGGATTCTGTCAACATTGTGTTTAAAAAACCTTTGCATAGGTTAGCATGGACGCCCAATATCATAACATTATATGTGTTTGAATATGCATCAGCAGAATATATCTCCTTTAACTAACAAGGTTATTTTGTGAGTTTATTTGAATCTCTTGGCAGGACGGCTCCATGAGAAGTAGCGCCTCATTCCTGCGATGGGAGCCTATAGACAGATAAAACACAGAGACATAAAAGAACCCTTATATAACACATGCAGCAGCATCTATACAGACACCTCACTTACCCTCTCCCACCCACTCCTGTTGCTGTTTTTGCTTTAATCTTGCTGCATTTCTCAAGTTTTCCCTTTTGTTCTTTCAGCTTGTGTGTTCCATAGTATTCCTGTCCATGTTTCACGTGAGCACTCATGGACCTCAGGGAGGCTCGTGACCTCATTAACAGACACTAATGGGGCTCATCTATACACAATAGCAGATTATACAAGTCATTACTTACTGTACATTCATCCTCCTCCTATAGTGGAGCTGCAGCGGAGGATTTCAGCAGCTTTCTGTCTGCAGGCATGTCACCATGTCACTGGTTTGAATGGGAACACTGAGTCTGTATTAATACAAATGAACTCTATTCAGAAACCAGCAGCTCCGCCGTCAGTGAGCGTTATCTGCCCCGTGGATGATAATTATTATTTAATTAAATGTATTTTGAAAAGCAGCAACAACAGGACAAACGAACGGACAGATTTTCACCTGTGAGCGCTGAGTCGGTCTGCTTTCTGTTGGACAGTGGTTACGGATGGTTAGCTTGTGCTAGCATGCATTAGCTTGCAGTGTAGCTTACAGGCAGTAAACGTCCACACTACGTCCTGCAGTGAGTGTGAGCTTCTGGTGGCGATGAGCCCAGGAGGAGGGGCCTAGTTTGAATGTTGTGTTTACAAGCTGCAACAGACAATGATACCGACTCAACCTTTAATAGCTCATTGCGACTTATCGCATCTTTATTGCATGTTTGCAATAAGTTATCTGCATATCGAAACATTTTTTGTTTTGCTTTTATTTTGAAATGTCTTAAGCTAAGGGTACTTGCTTAAGACAAACTTGCTTTTAATTTGAAATAATGCAAGGAACTTCTGAGAGAGCGACGGTAACAACATGAAGTTAACCACAGTAAACTGGTTACAGATTGAAAAGTAAATTAATAGAGTTAAAGGTGCGGCTTACGTCTGGAGCACCTAGAGGTACGACATATAATACAATTTAAAAAAATGAATGCATTAATTTCACATCACGAGAAAAGTGTGAATGCTGACTGCCACAGCAACATTTTACAATACAAAAGAAAACAAGACATTTTAAAGATTACACTAAATATAAGATGTGTGACACTGCATCTAAACCTGCAAAAAAAATGTGTCGTATATGTAAGTAATCTAAATGAGCACTAGGTTTGGTGATTAAACAAGAGGACATTAGAGTGTCTTTCTGTAGACTGTGTTGTGTAAGCCACAGCAGCAGCACACGATGCATCAGACGAGCTGGTGCAGAGACTCCAGCAGCAGCAGCAGGAGGAGGGACATACAGGAATAGAACAGCATGAGGAGCTCATTCAGACGAAGAAGAAATGAGTTCAGACCAGGAACAGAGTGATAAATATCAAGTGGTCCTCTCTGCTGGCTGTCCTTCATCCTTCTGTCCGTCTGTCTCTCTCTGCCTTCAGTCTCTTCTCTCTCCTCCATGTGTGCAGCTTCTCCGTCACACCATGGCCTTCCTTCTCCTTCAGCCTTGAGTGTGTGTGTGTGTGCGTGCGTGCGTGCGTGCGTGCGTGCGTGCGTGCGTGCGTGCGTGTGTGTGTGTGAAAATGCATCTTCTGCACGAGTGTGTTTCCATGTGTGTCAGTTTGTGAGGATGTAGCACAACATCCCCACCACCAGGTCGGGAAATGTAACTCCGAGAACATCGTTTGTAAGCTCTCCTCTTCCTTCCTTCCTTTCCTCTCAGTCCAGCTCTCCTCTTCCTTCCTTCCTTTCCTCTCAGTCCAGCTCTCCTCTTCCTTCCTTCCTTTCCTCTCAGTCCAGCTCTCCTCTTCCTTCCTTCCTTTCCTCTCAGTCCAGCTCTCCTCTTCCTTCCTTCCTTTCCTCTCAGTCCAACTCTCCTCTTCCTTCCTTCCTTTCCTCTCAGTCCCGCTCTCCTCTTCCTTTCTTCCTTTCCTCTCAGTCCAACTCTCCTCTTTCTTCCTTCCTTCCTTTCCTCTCAGTCCAACTCTCCTCTTCCTTCCTTCCTTTCCTCTCAGTCTAGCTCTCCTCTTCCTTCCTTCCTTTCCTCTCAGTCCAACTCTCCTCTTTCTTCCTTCCTTCCTTTCCTCCCAGTCCGGCTCTCCTTTTCCTTCCTTCCTTTCCTTTCAGTATAGCTCTCCTCTTCCTTCCTTCCTTTCCTCTCAGTCCGGCTCTCCTCTTCCTTCCTTCCTTTCCTCTCAGTCCAGTTCTCCTCTTCCTTCCTTTCCTATCCTCTCAGTCCTCCTCTCCTTTTCCTTTCCTTTCCTCTCAGTCCAGCTCTCCTCTTTCTTCCTTTCCTTTCCTCTCAGTCCTCCTCTCCTCTTCCTTCCTTTCCTTTCCTCTCAGTCCAGCTCTCCTCTTCCTTCCTTTCCTTTCCTCTCAGTCCAGCTCTCCTCTTTCCTTCCTTCCTTTCCTCTCAGTCCAGCTTCCTTCCTTCAGTGGTTGATCTCAGACTTTGAGGCGACATGTCGGCTGAAATAATGAAACTGTGTTGTTGTGTTTCAGCTTAACGTCTGACACACAGTGAGGGAGACAGACAGATTTAATGAGACATGTTTCACTCTTTATTTTTGGCAGTGAGCATCATCTCGTCAGTGGATCTTTCTCACTCTGCATGAAGCTCAACTTGTTTCTCCGTCGGCTCCACATGAATTTAAAATCTTCCTTTTTCTACGTTTGTTGTTTAACGAGTTGTTTGCGTGGGAACTCGTTGAGCGTCGAGGCTGTGATGCTGGTTTCTAGAATCACTTCATGATTTTTATTTATGAAATATTTTAAGAGTGCTCACAACAGCAGCATCCGTATGTTCCTGCCTTTAAGAGAACGGCTCCTTGGCTCTGACACAGGAAGGGTACTTCACATCTCTAGATCTGTTTCCTAACAGTGAGGAGGTTCCCGGTTCAAATCCCCGTCTGACAGGAGTCTCTCTGTGTGGAGTCTGCATGTTCTCCTCGTTCATGTGTGGGTTCTCTGTGGCTTCCTCCCACAGTCCATAGACATGCTCGTTAGGTTAACTGCTGACTCTAAAATTGTCTGTATGTATGAATGTGAGTGTGGCTGGTTGTCAGCCCTGTGATTGGCTGGTGACCAGTCGAGGGTGTAACCCCGCCTCTTGTCCAATGACAGCTGGGATGCCCTCCAGACCCTCCTGCCACCCCAAAACGGGAAAAGGGGTAAAAGATAATGGATGGATAGATTTTGACAGATCCTGACATCACAAAGGGCACTAGCCCCTCCCCCAGGTGGGTGTTTGTTCTAACCCTCTGACCTTTAACCTCACTGGTTTGAAGTGTTAGAGGAAAGTCAAACTTCCTCTTCAAAGTTTTAAGTTATCTATTTCATCCAAGGAGGATCTGATGACCTGAATTCAGTATTTGTATTTATGTTTGTTTTCCATAATGCTCATCTGTGTATAGAAAGTAAATAAATGAGGATGTTACCATCAGTCAGGAGGGGGGGGGGGGGGGGGGGTCCTGTCATACGACTCAATCAGCATGTAAATGAACACATCACCTCCCAGTCACTCATTTCATTATCGTCTCTGATATGAAACCAGGACGAGGCACTGCATGACTTCATGTTTCTTTAAACATGAATTCATGTTTCTTTAAACATGTCGCACATTAAACAAACGCATTCAGAACGAGCAGGAAATTGAAGAAAAATATCAGATGTGAGAGAGAGGAGTGTGTGGGGGGGGGGGGATGCACATGGGACAGAACGGGAGACGTCGAGGGAGGTGATGTGGAGAGTCGGAGGAATAAATGATCTAATGGAGAGGAGAGAGAGGAAGGAACAGAAAAAGAAATAAGGAGGAGTTAAGACAGAGGACAAAATGAAGAGAGAGATGTGAGCAGGAACAGCTGAAAAGATTTTGGTAGAAGATCGTGACAGAGAGAGGGGGAGAGGGGGGAGGGGGGGATGATGGGAGCTGGAAAAGATTAGAAGAGGGATGGAGAAAAGGAGCAATGCAATCGAAATGAGACTTTTTTAGTGGAGAAGAGAGCGATAAAAAGGATGGAGGAGGAAGAGAAGGGCGACAGAGATTGGAGAAGTGCATGTAGTCTGAAAAAACAGTTGCTGTTTGCATTTCTCTCACGCTGCGCCGCTCTGACCAAACAAATTAAATCTGTTCTCAGAGCAGCAGCAGTTCCTCCGAGACGCTGCGGCACGCTGCACAGAAAGTCGAGCGCAAATACTCTGAAGACGTTCTCATGAAAGTAAACTTATCGGGGAAAAACCAGAACACACAGACGTAAAATAAAGTATTAATGGTGATTATTTGTTAATGGGGCTGTGAGAGTGGAATTAAAGATTGTCTGTTTGCATCGCACACTTTATTTTACTCTGAAAATGTTTTACTCATCCCTGCACGGATCTAGAGCTCAGCCAATCAGAGAACAAGTATGAGTAGAATAAGTAGTTTGTAGTGTTGTAGTCAAGACACTAAAAAAAGAGTGCATGACAGAGTTTTGGGGATTCACATGTTTTGAAAGATCTTTACAGCCTCTGATCAGAGCAGCTTCTGTAACAACAGAAAGCATTAATCAGCCAATCAGAAACAAGAATTCAATAAAGCTGTGAAATAATGGGCTGTTGCTTGAACAGACGGTTAAACAACAGTTCTACCTTTCAAAACATCACAAAGCTGCACAGACTCTCAGGTGAAGTTTAAGAGGGATTTTTTTATTTTTTTAAGATTTATTTTTGGGGCTTTTTGTGCCTTTATTGTAGAGTGGATAGAGAGAGAGAGAGAGAGAGAGAGAGAGAGAGAGTGGGGAATGACGTGCGGGAAAGGAGCCACAGGTCGGATTTGAGCCTGGGCCGCCTGCTTGGAGGACTACAGCCTTCACTAACTGCTGCACAACCAGCGCCCCTTATTTTTTTGACTCTTAAACAGTTCACGAGGGTGTGAAAGGATGCAAGGCACCCTCATTTAAAATTTCTGCACCCTAAATTAAACATAAAAGTAATCAGTGCATTCAGAGGACAGCACTGTTGCTGTTATTACATCCACGTTTTGATGGTCATGACAGGTGCATGTGACCTGTTCTGTTCACTGTGGACCACATGAGGGTCACACAACACCTACGCTATTGTTTCATTGCTGTTGCCGGTCTCTGTAGCTGCTGGACCCCCTTTAAGGGTGAGGTCTCAGATGGACCCCGAGTCAGATTTGTGGAGTCCAGTTGTCTCTCAGTGTTGCCTGCAACTTGTCTTTGTCTATATTCCCATCATGTGCAACCTCTTCATTTAGCCATTATCATCTGACTGCAGTCTCAGCTGGGGTCTGACCCCCCCCCCCTCCCCCCGTCAACATTTCCACTGAATTGATTTCATTCGTTTACATCTCTCCCATTACTTCCTCACATTTAGCTCTCGTTGCCGCACGGCGCCCCGATGTGAGGACACACGCTGCAGACTGCCTGTTGTGGGTTTTATTCCGCGCTGCAGATGAGGCACAGTTTGAATATTTCAGCACCGTAAATAAAAGAGCGTGACTGTTTTTCTCCGCTGTTATTTGCAATCGACCTTCCTCCAGTCACTCAGTGTCTAACTCAGAGGAACTATTTTGGAAAGTGTGTGTGTGCAGGAGTAAGTGTGTGTGTCGGTCTTTTTGCATATGCCACCGCCGCCTGAGCGTGTTTTCTTTTCCTCCTGGTTTGAATTTATTCCGAGCTCCTGCGTGGAAAGAGAAATCAATATCAATGTAAATGTTTTCCTTTATTGTCTCGGCTGGAGAGGTATGGCTTCACTCTCATTTTTATGCACAGAAAACATCGATGAAATTTACGAAGTGAGACAGACGACTCACATAGAGGATAATTTGTGTTCTCTAATGTTCCCCTCAGTTTGTAATCATGGCGGTGCAGAGAGCGTAATTGATGATAAAACTACTGTTTACTGTTGACTTCCACAGGATAACGTTGTCAGCAGGAAACACACACACACACACACACACACACACACACCAAACAAACTTCAATTCCCCCGCTCTGCTGTCTCTGCAAGAGTCCCCCCCCCCCCGCTCAGCCCCCCTCTGTCTCTCTTTTTCATGAAGCACTTATTATACAGTCCACTACAGTGGGAACAGAAAAGTCCCAGAAAGCATAAAGGAATGATTTGTGTGTGTAAGCTTCATGAAAAGTTGGTAAAAGCATAACCAAATGGTGTGATTTTCACAGTAAAGGAAACATCTTCTGCAGCTGTTATCTCGTGCTGCTGTGTTGCTGTGAGGAATTATCTTTACAGTCACACAGTGGTTTGTGTGTGTGTGTGTGTGTGTGTGTGTGTGTGTGTGTGTGTGTGTGTGTGTGTGGTGGGGGGTGGGGGGTGGGGGGGGTGACTATCTGTGCAACAAAATCTTCACATCAGATCAAGACGCTCCTGTTGGCCAAAGAGTTTCTACATTTTTAGATGAACAGGAGGATTCTGCTGGAGTCTTTTCGTTTGTTTCCTGTCTGGGGTTTAAGGATCATTTTAAGACATTTTAAATGTTTTTATTAATGATCTTGTGTGTAAATGTCTGGATTAATTAAGTTTCCTTAGCAAGTTGCCAAGAAATAGGGGGAAAGGTTAGTCCACTAAATGCAAGGCGGCCCATAAGGGGGGTTTAAGGGAAAAGCCAGTCGCATAGTGAAGGCCAGTGGAGGTTAGCGGGGACATGGTCCATCTTCATTTTTAAGTAACAATGACCTCATTATAGTTTATACCTTGGAGCAACGATAACACACATTATATGTTTTATTGTTTTAGTAAGCTGAAGCCTGTTTCAGAACGTAAAGCCCCTCTCATTAGAGTGATATGAGCCTTTTTCTTGTAACGTTACCGTCGTCAGCGGGACCAGTGAACTTCACTGTTATGACGGTTATGTTGTAATGAGTTTTCCAGTACCTGCACAGAGTTAGCATGGCAGGAAAGTAAGAAGTAGAAAAGGAAAAGGAGTGAGCTGGCTTGGGCGTTTGACCCCAACAAGAGAACCTGTTAACAAACTTATTTCAGTCGTCTTCAAAGGCTGATGGGAGCACGGCAGAGGATGCTAATGTTAAAGCAAGGAGGCTAGCGCTTAACACTACTGACCGAATGTGCATACATTGATTTAAATAATATCCTGGGAGCGTCCATTCAGAAAATTCTGTGAGCAGACCTGATTAAAAGTTGTTGTTGTTGTTGTCAGTCCCTAAGAGGCTCAGAACGTTTTTCTAAGTGTCTGACAACATTAACAGAGATGATCCCTGCAGATATCGACCGTTCAGTCAAACAGGAAACAGCTGTTATACCTCATACCAGTCCCTTCAAAGTCACCAGACTAATTTGTTCACCAGAACATGAGAGTTGCTTGCTGACCTCTGCACTGATCGGTTCAGACATTTCATTTTATTGTTTCTTTTGTGTTGGTTTCAAACTAACAAATTCAAACCTGAGACAAACATGTACAGCAGCATCTCCTGGTTGTAAAAGCTTAAATGACTGGAATGAACTCTGGTGGCTTAGACCAGAGCATTGAGAGAGCTGAGGCTTTCTGTAATATTTATCAGACACTTTTAAAGGCAATCAAACCTGCAGGGGACACAGATCAGCTCTTCTTCTTGATCTACTTTGACTGCTTCAGCCAGAGGCCTTGAAACTTGAAGAGCGCTGTAGTGGCTGCAGCCGAGTCCTTACATCCAACTGAGGCAGAATCAAAGTTTCACTTCCAGAACGTTTTCTACCTATATGTTGTAAAGACCTCAAATCTCTTTGTTTATATGAATATCCCCGTGTGAAGTATCAGAGTTGAACTAAGGTGTGCTCGTTTCTCTGTGTTGCAGAAGAGAAGAAGCCATGGAGGTCGTCTCCTCGCTGCTCTGCCCGCTCCTCCTCCTCCTCCTCTCCGTCCTCCCATCCCGCTCCTCCTCCATGCTGTGCCCGAAGCGGTGCACCTGCCAGAACCTGCTGCCGTCCTACACGGTGCTGTGCGCCAAGACGGGCCTCCTCTTCGTCCCGCCCAACATCGACCGGCAGACGGCCGAGCTGCGGCTGATGGACAACTTCATCACAACGCTGAGGCATCGCGACTTCGCCAACATGTCCAGCCTGGTCAGTTTTTCTTTCTCCACAGCTTCACATTCATTTCTACTCTGTTAGTTTAGGTATGCATGCTGCTGAGAGCTCTTCTTTAAATCTGCTTTCAGCTCGTTTGATTCCTCTCCAAAGCCAAAGATCGCTTACATAACACACAATAAAAGCTAAATGATGTGACTGCTGTTCTTCACTGTGATTATGGTACTTAGCGGTGCTCTTTATAAAAAGCCAACCTTCTGCATTTATGACTCAGTGTCATCGTCGTGACTTACACTTCATGCAGTTCAACAAACCAGTCATAACAAAGAGAATCTAGTCAGTGAGGATGAATCAGCAGCCTGAACCAAACGACTGGAGACAGACTTTAAACCGACTTTAAATTAGCTTAATTAATTAATGCTAAGGGTCATGTAACCAAAAAAAAAAGCAGCACTCATAAGCTTATAGAAACATCAAGCTGTAAGGAAACAGAGATAAGCTTTGACCATCATGGAGACTGAATCTTTCTTAATAATGAGAATACTAGGGTTGTCAAACGGTTACATCGTTTATCACGAGATGTATTTTTGGGCTGCCAGCTTGAGGGACTACAGCCTCCCTACAGGGGGCACGCGCACTAACCACTGTGCCACTGTGCCACCCGCCCATTAATTGCAAATTTGTATTTCCATTATTTCATATCTAAAGATAAAATTGTTAGGCTTTTTTGGGGCACTGGTGGCTCAGTGGCTGTAGTCCTCCAAGCGGGCGGCCCAGGTTCAAATCCAGCCTGTGGCTCCTTTCCTGCATGTCATTCCCCACTCTCTCTCTCTCCCTGATTTCCAGCTCTATCCACTGTCCTATCTCTACAATAAAGGCACAAAAAAAAGCCCAAAAGTATATTTTTTTAAATTGTTCTTTTACTCTGTCTCAAACTGAGAGTACTCTGGAGCTGACCCTCCACGAGCTCTCATTTTATAATGAATTAAAAAAAAAAAAACAGACCGGGAGCCTGTGAAGTGATTTTAAACCCTCAGTGATGTCTCCTCTCCTGTTGGATCTGGTGCTGAGTCTGCATGCAGCGTTTTGGATCAGCTGTTTGTAGAGGTCGTGTTGTGTAAGACAAGAGTACAGTGAATAAATGAATTACTGTTTAATGTTATTAACAAATAAAAATGACCTTTTCCTTTTTTTTCGAGCTTTTTTGTGCCTTTAATGGAGAGATCGGAAAGTGGATAGAGTCGGAAATTAGGGAGAGAGAGAGAGTGGGGAATGACATGCAGGAAAGGATTTGAACCTGGACCGCACGCTTGGTGGACCAAAGCCTCCATACATGGGGCGCACGCACTAACCACTGCACCACTTAAAAAAAATGACCTTTTCATTTTCTCACTCTTTTCCTCAAAATAATTTCCTAACCCTAACTGAGCGTCCCAGTTTTACTTATGGAGTTTATGTTTGAAGCCTTCAGCGTATCGATTAAAATCAAACTGCTCTGCTCTCAGTGTTTTGGACAACATGTGAACTTTTAATGAAAAGAAAAAGAAAGAAAAGAAAGCCAGCACAGTGAGGAGAGTTTGAATGTTTATTCCAATCTGAAGAACATCTGCGCTTTCCAACATGACTTACTGACTGATGTTAAATCAAAGAGATCTCACAGATTTTAGTCAATTAGCCGACCGTCGTCATGAAAAGGAGGTGAAGAAAACCTTAACGCTCACGACACCACCTCCACCATGAGATAGAGACGCTCCTCCCAGCGGGAGACTTCCTCGCTGTTTGATGAATGACGTTTCCTCTCCGGTGTGATCACAACAGCACAGATGATGTTTGCTCACACAAGGCAGCGTGGGAAATTAGGTTTTTAATCATTTGGCGTCAAACCTTTTCAGAGTGGCACAGATGTTTCCGGTGATTTTCCAAAGTAGTTTTTAGAAATGTGTGGATGTTGATCGACCTTTTCCCAGAGTGTTTGCAGAACATATTTCTTCATTTCCACGCCCACAGACAGATGCATTTTGTTTTGATGTTTTTTCTTTCTTTATACGTGCAGTTATATTCTTAACTGACCCAAAGTACTCTTTTATTCCTAATATGAATATTAATGAAGGCTGGCTTAGTGTTTAAAGTCCATTCTGCAAGAAGACTGCAGATCTGAGCATCTTTGAGGGTCCCGTCTGCTGAACTGTTCCAACATGATTCTTACGTTCAGGGGCGTGGCCAAAGGGGTGACCAGGGGTGACATGGCCCCCCTTGAAATCTGATGGCCACCCCAGAATAGAATTAGTCAAATCAGAGACTTAAGACTAAAGTTAAAAATCAAACTGTGGGCTGTGTTCAACAGGCAGCTGATAGTTTCAGAGTAAATGTAGTCTATTTTTTTTTGTTTGTACTTTTAGTTGTAAATAAATTATTTGCATTCTTTGCTCTTTCCATAAACATTTGCGAACACTGTGAACCAGCAATGGACTGACTCCCCAGTAAATGCATATGAGATGCAGCGTTTAAGAGTTTGCAACCTTTTTGAGTCCCCAAAGAATAAAACAAAGATGATTAATATGTTTCCAAATTGTGTTGATTATAAGTATTTCCTTGGTTGGAATAAAATGGCCCAACCTTACAGGAAACAAACAAAAGCTTCATGCCAACCCTGAATAAGTCAGATCCCAAGGTGAGCCACCCTAGTCTAAAAGAAGTCTGGACACGCCCCTGCTGACATGACACATTTAATCTGTGTTGGCTCTTGTGGTTATTGAACTCCCTGAACAGAAGGACAGAAAGAGTGTCTCTCTTAAGCATGATACGACATATGAGAAAGGTGACACTTTAATAAATGATTGCTGTGACAAGATTAAATCCTCTTATGGAACATCTGTTCAGATTCAGAGATACAAACAGGTGATGTTTTATTTTCAGAGAAAGTTGAGAAGCTTCCTGCTCAGTAATGTCATTGTTCTAAACCTCTCTGCAGATCCACCTGACACTGAGCAGAAACACCATCAGTCAGATCCGGCCGTACACCTTCGCCGACCTCCAGGATCTCCACGCGCTCCACCTGGACGCCAACCGCCTCACCACGCTGGACGACTCGCACTTCCAGGGCCTGGTGAACCTGAGACACCTCATCCTGGCCAACAACCAGCTGCACAGCATCTCAGAGGGAGCCTTTCAGGTAACCAACACCACCTTAACCCTGCAGCCACCATGTCCTCCTTCTAACTTTAGATTCTGCTCCTGAATGCTCTGGATTTGTTTGGACCAGAGAAGGTAGGCGCTTTTCAAACTAGGATCAATATTGGAGATGCTTTTGAAAAATGGAGAGAGGTTAGAACACAGAAAGGTTTACAGACCCATGCAGAGCTGGATAAACACTGAAGCTTCAGAGTCCACCACATGGTGATCTGTGTGAGCATCAACTCTAGAGAGGAGGGGGGAGACAGCTCTCTATGATGTTTAGAATTTAGACTGCAGTACCCATTTTAAACACTAGGTGTCAGAGTTACATACTGCTCCTTTAAATTACTGAAACGTTGGTAAATTGTTGACTTTTGGAGGAAATCTGGGGTCATTTAGGCTCAAGAAGTCATCCAAATAAAGATGTTATATTAGATTTTAGGGAGAGTAGGGCAGACTGGTGTTCTTCAGACTTCTTCATCTCAATAATCTGAACTGTAAAATACCGGGCTGCATCCAGAAATGCCACTTCAGAGGTATCTATCGTTATGTACTGAAGCATTGGGCCAAAAAAAGGCGTCCTAACCTATTACATGTGCTTCAGTGTTTTCATTTGAAAAGGAAAAACATATAAGTAAGAGAAGCTCATTTTTCTTGATTTTCTTTGTTCGTTTGATTCTAAATTAAAATTTTAAATGACTAAATTAGTCTTCATTCTGGTTAGTGAGATAAACAAAATGACCCTTTTACCTGTAGGCCTTTATTCATGAATTATTACTCTAATTTAAAACTCATCTTCATGAAGCTAAATGGAGTTTTGACCAATATGCAACATACCATTGATGTTTCACAGCCAATCATGGTAAAGAAAAGACCTCCACCACATTTCTAGCAGTCAGTCAGGTCTCCTCTCCGCTGCTCAGCCGGACACTTTTTTTTTATAACCCGGTCTCTTTCATTAAAACTAAAGCATCCTCTCCTGCAGCTCATTAAAAGTTCAGCAGTAAAAGTGTCCCCTCAGGCCCGGCTCTCAGACCTCTGCCGGAACGTCAGGAAGAGACGTGAACTCTGAACCTGCTAATGGAGCCGACCTTCTGAACTCCAGTCTGAACGTCAAACTCTCACCCAGCATGTCCTCAACTCTCTCTCTCTCTCTTCTCGTCCCATTTCACCCTCCACCTCCCGCCTTTATTCTTCTATCTCCAACTTCTCCTCCATCATGTCGAGACAAAACTCTATTCATCAAAGCACACATCCTATTTCTCTCTAGATCATGAATGTATGTGAAGCTGGGCTCAGACTCATGGGAGGAAAGAGTCAATATGAAGAGTTTGCTGCAGACCTGTTGAAGTTACAGAACACTGAGCTGTTAACACGTCTCTGTGACAAAAGAGTCACATGTGGCTTCCCTCGTTCAGTATTTTGTTATTGGAGAACACACATTAATCATCCATTATGTGTCCGTAAATCAAGTGTAGAAAATGAAAAAAATCATGCAAATCAGATGCTGAAGGTTAAAGGAGCTGATGCATGGACTGAAAATAAGTACACAAAATAAAGCCCAAAATGATTTAAATGAATGGGTTTAAGGTCATTGCTTTTCAAAAAGTCTCTGCATGTTGAACGTACCGACCCAAAATTAATCAAAGTGTGTTTATCCAGCTCTGCATGGGTCTGTAAACCTTTCTGTGTTCTAACCTCTCTCCATTTTTCAAAAGCATCTCCAATATTGATCCTAGTTTGAGCACGTTTCTGCTCGTGGAGCTTATTAGAAACATGCAGAGGCTTTTTAGGTCAGGTACAATCACTTCTATCTGAACCACTTCTCTTGACCGCTTCCATCACTGCAACACCTGTTGACCTGATAACTGCTCTCATATCTGGCAAACCAAGGGGCGTCCAAAACGGCCGTGTGGGGGGGTCGCCTTCAAAGCGCCTACCTTCTCTGGTCCAAACAAATCCAGAGCATTCAGGAGCAGAATCTAAAGTTAGAAGGAGGACATACTGGCTGCTGCATTGTTGTCAGAGAAGCCAGCACTTCAACATAGCATGTTTCCTTAATGATCAGATAGTAAGATACCTTTATCATTTACCTCTCTACACATCTCACTTTTTGGACCTTTAAGTAACTTGCAGGATTCTTTTTCTAAACTAAAAATAATGTGTTTAGGATGTGTCTTGACGTTCATTAATGTTTGAATCGCTCGTTCCAGTTCCACAGCTTTAGTTGCTTTAACCTAACCAGTCGTTGCCCTGAGCCATGGGGCGGAAACATTCAGTCTGTATGAGTCACTCATTAAGACCAACAAACAACTTAATTTTGTCCAGGGGCGCGAGGACTGCTGCAGAGATGCTTCAAACATGCGTCAAGCAATCTTTAAACTCATTTTAGACATTTAGTACCAGAGAAATGTTTTTTCTCAGGAGGGCGGTTGTGAATCTGAGCTCATTTCCAGTCATTGTTTTCCTTACAGAGCTCCTCCTCTGGCTCTTAAATTTCCTCTTTGTCGCTTAGAAATCATATTCCCTTTGTTTAGAGAGCAATAACGTGCAGATTATTGTAATGAGAATTGAGGCATTGTGACATTCACACAGTGCCCTGATTGTTTGAATTATGAGAGCAATTACAGCAACGCCAACAACACTTTGAGCAAATCAACAGGCTGTTATTGCTCTCCGGCTTCAGCCTCACTTCCTCTCTGAATCCATCTCCCCTCTCCCCTTTGTTTATGCTCATTGTGATTCGTGCTGACTCATGGCATTTCCAACATCGTGCTGATGATGAGAATTGTATGGAGGCAATTAGAGAAGACAACGAGGTTTGAGTGTACAGCAGCGGCCACACTCATTGATCTCCATTTCTTTCTTCCTCCTTTACACTTACGTCTTATGAAATTTCATCCCAGTGTGAACCTTGATTACTGCTCACAGTCCCCTGCCTCTCTGTCTCATCTCCCCCGCAGGACTTCCTGGAGACTCTGGAGGATCTGGATCTGAGCTACAATAACCTGGTGGACATCCCCTGGGAGACCATCGCCCTGCTGGTCAGCGTCAACACCCTCAGCCTCGACCACAACCTCATAGAGAGCGTCCCCGAGGGGATCTTCTCCAACCTGCACAAACTGGCCAGGTCAGGATGGTGTCTGAACACTTTGCAGAATGAGCAGACGGTGTGACTTTAACAGACAGAGGGCGAGAGGGAGAGAAACCAAAGAAATGTGTTTCTGTGAGCTGGTTATTTTCCTGCCTCATTGCACCGTAAAATGTACTTACAGCGACTATGGTCTCGTTGTCGAGAAAGACTGCACACTCAGCTCTGCAAAGGGGTTTTAGTAAGACGTACAGCTGATGGATGTTTTACCACCTTCACATGGCCTGATGCATTCTCAGCCACTTCTCACCACAGGCAGTTTTTTCCATCAGACACGCTCTCATACTATACTGTCCTTACAATGAGTTGCTTATCTTCAAAGCTGGACAGTTAGCCAACAAGTGTAAGACCTCCAAAAAACTACAAGGCTTAACTTCTCTTGTTATTTATTGAAGAATTCACAGTATTTCCGTTATTATTTACTTTCTTTTCTTTCTTGTAAAACTCAAAAGTACATTAGAGACTAACAAACAGAAAATAGTGCACAAGAAACAATTAGCTAACCTAACATGCTTAGTCATGCTGCTAGCTTACTGCTCTGTTAACTATCAATTTATTAAAATCTAATCGTCTAAAGAAACAACTTCAAAAACGTACATGCTGCCTCTGTACGCCAAAGAACACAAAATAATAAATACTTACGGACAATTAGTGTCAAAGGCAACAATGTGGAAGAAGCTGCTGTCTGCCCTCTGCACAGCACTGAAAGGTCTCACATGCTCATACTACTCAGTTCACTTAAACAACCAGGAGGGGGCAGTGTAAAAACACTTAACTCAAAATGTCCTACACAAAGGGCACAACACATACTGTCCCTACAATACCTGATTCATATCAAACATGAGAGTAGACTTAAGGCCCTGACACACCAAGCAAACGGCAAAGAACTAGTGTCTTTGTCTTGGTCAAAAAGTTGCACTTGAACACACCACAAAGACTACAGCCGACGGCCAACCACCACGTACGTTCTGCTCATGCGTGAGAAGAAATACCTCTCCATGCCAGCAGGGGGCGGTAGTCCATTGTTATGATACGAGAAGACCGTTTTCACCCCGCTGTCGGTCACCACTCGTATTACAGGTCGTCTACTAATGGAGAATAATGTCTGATAAGAAGGTGAAAATGGCGCTGGTGTTGTCAGTTCTTGGTCTTTAAGTGGAAAAAGAAAAGAAGAGGAGGAGGAGACAAATAAGGAGAAACCACACTAATGGGTGAAAGCATGGATACTACAGAGACGTGCTCAAGAGGCTTTACTGAACCTGAGAGGAGAGCTGGAGAGAAATGAAACAACAGAACAGCCAATCAGAGAGATTCCTCTCACTGACGCCGACCGAAGCCGATTCAACATGTCGAATCAGACAAAAAAAGGCAGGTGGGGGCCGACGGAGCTGGACACAAAACTAGGGCGACGATCGCTCACCGACGGTCCAACTAGGCGATATGTGACAGCTTTTGTGAATCTTAGTGAGGCCTGATACAGAACAGATAAATCTGCAGAGCTGTTTCATACAAAGACATCAAACCTGCAAGATCACACTCATGTAGTGAGACATGTAGACATGTCATGTCATACATGTGAATAATTGATAATGGATGAATATGACACAAAAATATTGAAATGGATCCAAAAAAATCTAAGAATCATCAGCCTTCAAGCCTTTAAGGACAAAACAAATCGTTAAATTGATTTATTTCTAAGCATTAGAATTAGAATAAGCTTCTTTAAAATGAGGTTTTTGTTCATCCGTGTCGGATCCTTTCAGGATCTGCAGTTTCATTTAGTTAATTTTCAAACCAATTAGACATCAAATCTCGAAACCTAACAGACATCCAACTCAAGCTTAAGACAGGATACAACTTAAATCTCCGAGCAAATCCCTCCGTGTCAGCCCTCACTTTAATGAACGCTGAACTCTGAAAAAACTCCTGTTCAGCTGCACTTTGCTCCACATTTCAACCAGCTGGGACCATGCTGACTCTGACCAGGGGGGGGGGGTTAAATGCTGCAGTCCTCGCTGCTCTGACCCCAGACAGGAGGAGGATTTAAAGCGATGACCTTCAGTCTGCTCCTCTGCTCTGCTCAAAGATCTGCTTCACACTGTGGGAGAGTGTGTTTACATATTAATGCACAAAAGACAAATACACACACACACACACACACACACACACACACACACACTTCTGGAATTATTGTAATTGACATAAACTCCTTCAACACACAGATCAGAACAAACCTTTGCTCTCCAGCCTCAGGCTGTAGAAGATCTTATTTTTGATAGCACACTGAAATAAAAAAACCACATCACATCGATTGGAGAGAGTAATGTTTAAAATCATTTAAAGGTCCTTTGTGCCCTGTCCCACACGTACATCACAGAGCTCTGACATCCCTGGGCGTCCAGTCAGCGCCTGCTCTCCTCCGGCAGAGCGCTCTTATCTCACAGTGAAGTCACAGTGACCCTGACTTTGTTCTTATGGCCCCAAAACTTTACAATAACTACTTTCAGGGACTCAAACTCACGACTGATCTTTACTGACTTTTAAAGTTTCAACTTAAGATTCATTTTCTTTAAACTCATTGGAGGCAGAACCAAGAACGATGAAGACCCTGATGGTCACTGTGACAATTTCTGCACTTCACAAATCACTAGCTAAAGGTCCAATCAGTAAGATATCTGCTGAACAAAATGATAATAATAACTAATATAGCACCTTTCAAGAACAGAGTCACAAAGTGCTTTACTAAAGGCAAGTGCTTTACTAGACAAGACAGATTAATCAAAAGCGAGTCTAAACAAATGTGTCTTAAGTTGCATTTTTTACAAGCGTCAACAGTGCCCATAAATCTTAAGCCCAAAGAGCAGAGCATTCCAAAATATTGGCGCTACAACCTGAAAAAGAAAACCCTGATCAGAAGACCTAAGAGACCTGCTGGGAGTATAAGGGAGTGTTCACACTTGACTTTTTTCAACTGCAAGCGCCTTTTTTACATACAAGCCTATGGAAAATGGAAAAGTATGACGCCTTTTCAAAAATCGCTGCGCCCGACGCCTTTTACAGTTGAATTATTTAAACTTTTCCGAAAATCGCTGAGTGACGTCAAGCGCCTTTCTGAGAGCTGACCAATCAGGACGAGTAGTAACCTACGTCCCTATTTACCTGTGCCCAAAAATGGCAAACTTCCACCTGATATGTGTGCATTGCGTGTCCGTGCATCCTCATCCATCAACACCCACCGGCTGCGTTCTCAGTCTGCAGCACGGAGAGCGCAGCCGGACAGCTGGAGTACGGAAACACAGGAGTTTCCGCAGTAATTTAACAGATTATATCTGTTAGGTTATATCTATTATTATAAAACTCAATAAAAACCTTATAAACACATAAACAAACACACAAACGGTCGTTTTTCTGAACCGTCAAAACAGAGAGTTTTATTCTGAAAATAAACCGGATGTTTTAATGTTGTATCGGTGTCTGACTTCTCGTCCCGTTTTTTTTTTTCTGTGCTAAATTGATGTGTTGTGCTCCGGCCGGCTTCGGCACGGTTGCACCGCAGACTAGATCCTGTTGTTATGGTTACAGAACACTCGTGCATAAGCGCTCAAAAGGCGCTGAAAGCAGCGCTTTTTTCTGAAAAAAGAAGTCAAGAGTGAACACCCCCTAAGGCCGTAAAAGTTCTGTGATATTGGCCGGTGCCTGTCCATGCAGGGCTTTAAAAGTAAGAACAATTGTATTCTAAAATTGATGGGAAGCCAGTGTAAAGGAAAACGTGAGCTTACTATCTGATCATTAAGGAAACATGCTATGTTGAAGTGCTGGCTTCTCTGACAACAATGCAGCAGCCAGTATGTCCTCCTTCTAACTTTAGATTCTGCTCCTGAATGCTCTGGATTTGTTTGGACCAGAGAAGGTAGGCGCTTTTAAGGCGACCCCCCACACGGCCGTTTTGGACGCCCCTCAGTTTGTCAGATATGAGAGCAGTTATCAGGTCAAACCAACAGGTGTTGCAGCGATGGAAGCGGGCAAGAGAAGTGGTTCAGGGATCAGGCCTATCCCAAAGCGAGCCCTAATAAACGTCTCTCTAAACAGTGAAATGTATCTTGAATCAGCTGCTTGTTCCCCCCTTTCCGTCCCTGTAAAGAACTTAAACTTTGGCCTTTTGTAATATGTTTTAAAACAAAGATCGTTCACATTAAATGTGGTTGCATGTGTGCGGAGTAATATAACTCTGCCGGCACAAATTAACATTTTAACCCCATTAACAGTAATCAATTTAAATTTCCATCCAGACGTTCAACAGTAATTGATGTGTGAGGAGGGAACACCAAACAGGTTCCAGATAAACACGGCTGCTTTTATTAAAAAGGCTGCAACGGGGTTATTTTTCCCCCTGCAGACACAAAACTTATGAACCTGCTTGTGTAGCTCTGAATTAGTGTGTGTGTGTACAGGTGAGCGTCTCACACACATACACGAACAAATACACACACCGCAAATTAATACAGCACACAAAGCTGCTGTCCATGAAATAACCTAATTGAAATTTGTAAGGCGCAGCATGCTCGCTGCTCTCAACAGCTATTAACTTCCTGTTAAGTCATCGTTGTTGTCGAATGTTTCTTGAGGGACTTTGGGGGGGGAAAATAGACTTTCTGTGTTTGCTGCTGACGACGGCAAAAAGCTCAAATCTCCGACTTTATTACCAGTCGTCAGGTCCAACGTTTGGTGAGGAAATGAGTGTTCAGTTCCCTGAGATGGTGCAGCAGCAGCAGCGTAATGACACGAGTACAACCTGGACCAAAAAACTGATGACTAATGCTCGTCCGCTGCTGGATCTCATTAGAGTGATCCTACTTTGTTTGCAAAGTTTGGTCCACTTTTTAAGAGTCCAATAACGTCTCCTGCCTCTTCTACTTTAAATACGTTTGGAAACTATTAGGGAGTCAGAGTGCCGGAGAGAACGACACAAACATCTTTCACTCAGCTGCTGATTTCAGCTGAAGTGTAAATGCACTTTAATTTGCATTTAACCAAAGATTGTAACCTTGAAACAGACCTTAAAATGAACCTCAAGAGCAACACTAAGCACACTGAAAGACGTTGGATATTTGAAGGATTGAGCGAGATAGATTGTGCTTTACTTTGCCTCGGGTACGGCCTATTTTAAAAACCTCTTCACCAGGATGTGTTTGAGGAAGAGGGTGATCAATGGCTATAATCAAAAACCTTTTCTGATTTGTAGTACTCGGAATCAGCGTTGGTCTTAAGACCGGTCTCAAGACCACTTTTGGAAGGTCTCCTCTCAAAATAGAAAGAATTTCAACTCTGTCTTGTCTTGGTCTCAGAATGGGCTGACTCAGGATTTTAAATCAAGACCACCACCAATCGGCTATTTTCAAATCATCACTGTGATTAGAAGGAAAACGCCTCGTTCTCAAGGAACATGTAACTTCAATTGATCTGTAGTTTGATTTTTATCTCCCGGTTACAACCGCAAGCGAGGGAAACGCCCCCTGACCACAAGATGAGGATTTTTCATTGAATTTTATGGTCTTATGTTAGTCTTGTCTCTGCCTCAATCCCTAAATGTCTTGATCTTGGAACACTCTGGTCTTGGTCTTGGTCTTGTCTCAGCCTTGGAGCACTCTGGTCTTGGTCTTGGTCTTGTCTCACGCTCGCCCTGTCTTGGTCTTGGTCTTGACTCAGTCTCACCCCTAACTGTCTTGGTCTTGTCTCGGTCTTGGAACACTCTGGTCTTGGTCTTGGTCTTGTCTCACGCTCGCCCTGTCTTGGTCTTGGTCTTGACTCAGTCTCACCCCTAACTGTCTTGGTCTTGTCTCGGTCTTGGAACACTCTGGTCTTGGTCTTGGTCTTGTCTCGGTCTTGGAGCACACTGGTCTTGGTCTTGGTCTTGTCTCAGTCTTGGAACACTCTGGTCTTGGTCTTGGTCTTGTCTCGGTCTTGGAACACTCTGGTCTTGGTCTTGTCTCAGCCTTGGAGCACTCTGGTCTTGGTCTTGTCTCGCGCTCGCCCTGTCTTGGTCTTGGTCTTGACTCAGTCTCACCCCTAACTGTCTTGGTCTTGTCTCGGTCTTGGAACACTCTGGTCCTGGTCTAGGTCTTGGTCTTGTCTCAGCCTTGGAGCACTCTGGTCTTGGTCTTGGTCTTGGTCTTATCTCAGTGTTGGAACACTCTGGTCTTGGTCTTGGTCTTGGTCTTATCTCAGCGTTGGAGCACTCTGGTCTTGGTCTTGGTCTAGTCTCAGCCTTGGAGCACTCTGGTCTTGGTCTTGTCTCGCGCTTACCCTGTCTTGGTCTTGGTCTTGACTCGGTCTCGGTCCCTAAATGTCTTGGTCTTGGTCTTGGTCTCTGAGCGCTCTGGTCTCGGTTAGTGTGGTCTTGACTTCAACACACTTTGTCTCGTTGGTTTGTAACTGCTCTGTGTTTTATGACTGTAACTTGTCTCAGCCAGGAGATTCTTAATCTCTGTGAGGTTTTCCTTGTTCAAAACATTTTAAATATAAAAAAATCCATAAATGAAACACTCGTCCTGAGAAGGTATTTTTATTTTAAACAAATAAGAAACTCAAAGACAAAGATAAGTCCACAATTAGTGAATCCGTGAAGTGGAAAATGTTCCCAACATGATTTCAACAGTCACACACATCGCTGATTCATGCATGTGAGCCGAGCTGCAGAAGAAACGAGCTCCTGAATAAGAAATGATTTTGACCATGAAAAACAAGTGCAATGGTTTTAAAACTTTTCATTTAAAAAAAAAGGGATTACCGATTTATTCTGCAGAAATGTTTCATTCTCTAAGATCTCATGAGGACGATTTGGAGAGAGGGGTGAAGATCTGGGCGGTGTTTGTGAGGACAACCATTTGTAGTTCCCCCTCTCATTTTCTCTCTAATGGTCGCCCCCTTCCTCACCCTTCCCTCCCCATTACTCGCCCTTAGACATGGCTGCCCACCTCAGATTCCCGCCAATCAATCAAGCCGTTTCAGAGCTTTCACCACACAGACCAGAGTCGGATTGTCGGGGGAGAAGTTGTAAACCAATCTGTTTTGTTTTCGACTTAACAATTGGAAAAAGTCAAAGTTCTGTGTATTTATGTGTGTGTGATTATAAAACGTAAACTGCTTCAGTGAAACCAGAACAATCCCAGAGTCCAAGTGCAGAAATCTGAAACAGATTTTCATTGGACTAACCAACGACGCCGCACTGCGTGGTTGAGTTTTAAGTAAATGAAGTTTAAAACACAAGAAGGTCCAAACTTAAGAATGAAATGAGGTCTCTTCATATTTCATCTGGAGTCATTTCCATAACATGAGTCAGTGAAGAAGAACTCCCACAATCCCTTTCTCCTCTGAAAGTTTATGAAGCTTGTAAAGAGGATTTAAGAGAAGACTATAAACTGGTTCAGAGAGAGTCAGATGAAGTTTTTAAACTAATCTTTACACTTCTGGATTAAGCATGCAAAGGATATTAAGAGTTGAATCAAAGTCTTAATAGTAAGAAATGAATCCAGCTTCTTTTCACTTGTTAAACTGATGCACTCGTTTGCTCATGAAGGCAGAGGTTGATGATTATTGTGTTCATTTAAATCCAAGTGAAGGAGTTTAGGTATCGCAGCGTTTTGTTCACAGTGAGGGTGAGATGGTGGT
>NC_089205.1:28861943-28896384 GCF_963930695.1 Labrus bergylta
CATTAAAAACAAACAGCTTTGATGAAATATGAGCACGCAGAGCAGATAAAGAAGTTAACCCTTACAGTGCCGACCTGAGGCTGAAGTCCACATCATGTGGCTGGTCCAGGTCTTTGTGAACAACAGGAGCTGCTCGACTGTTAACAGCTCCATTTTTTATTTATTGATTATGAAGGTTAGTGTTCACTTTGTATTTAAGGGGCTCATACTTGACCCCAAGATGTGAGAAACCATGGTTGACCTTGAGTTCATTCAGATTAAAAAGTGACTTTGAGTAAAATCATTTCAAGGCCCTTCATCAAGTTTTTTATGAGACTCTGTCAGCCTCAGACTGCAGGCACACAGCAGCGCTGCCCTTTACAGTATTATCTTAATCACAGATTTTATCTAAAAATAATCTGCATCTGATGTTGAATACAGTCACGAGTTAGGGCCCGTGTCCTCAGACGGCGCTCGTTACTGTCAGAGAGTCAGACGTTTTTGTTGATTTGCTCGCAGCACTGTCAGATAAAAAGAGTTCAACTTTTAGAACAGCGGTGTCACTTCTCTCTCACTGACCAATCAGAATCAACAGGGGGGCGGGACTTCTGGTATCGGAGGAGATGCTGGTCTGACTGGTCTGTAGTACGTTTACAGTATTACCCACAGGAGATCCTTTGTTGAGTGCTAAGAAGGAAGCTAGGTCATACATCTCTGCAGAAAAAAAAAAAGAGCTAAAAATCAATCATGATGTAAATGTACGCTTTGTTGAGGATTATTTCCTCACTCACTTTTGCCGTCAGCCAGCCACTTTGTTCTGGCTCTACTTCAGCTCCTCCTCCTCCTCCTGCTGCGCACTAAGGCTGGAGTCTAATTGATATTTGCCTGGTTGTACAACTTTATCTACTTATAGGTATATCCTGCAGTTTGATATTAGTGTGAGAAATTCTGTTTATTTGATGGTTTGCCCCTTGAGATGAACCATCTTGTTTTGGAGGGGGGGTCCAACACAAAAACAAAAACACAACAGTACAGTGTGATACAGACAGTCAAGCACAAAATACACACATTAACATAAAGGCTCTCAAACACCCATTCGCCCACGTATCCTTCCCGCAAAGCCACAGCACCCGTACACAAAATCATCAGAGGTAGATGCACATTATGACATTTGCAATCAAGAAAACAAAAAGATATGATATTAAAGGGGCAAGAGGACATCACCATGAGAAGCAGCAACATGGTTTTGTGAGAAAAGGTAGCAGTGATTTCTTAAAAATGTGTAGTGAATTTATTGTTCTGATGTTTGTAGGTGGATTGTTCCAGTCAGAGGGAGCTTTGTAGTTGAATGCTCGTCTGCAGATTTATTTACTGGTTTTGGGAACAAGAAAAAAGGCTGCTGAGTATGTCTTAAAGAATATGAGGAATTGTGTGGTGTTAAATGTTGTTTTAAATGAGAGGGAAAATTTAAGTGAATACTTTTGAAAATACATCGGAGCCAATGGTAATGTCTTCTTTATTAGTGCAGCCAAGTTTAAGATCATTTGAAGCAACAAATGTTTCAAGATTACCCGGCACAGTGATGGCTGTTGAGTTTTATTATTCTCCTCATCTTAAAGCTGACACTGCATATATAAGATGAAGAAATTGTGTGGATCATTATAAAATTAAATATCATATAAAAAACCATGGCGAGCAGAAAACAAGAAAAACAGAACTAATCCTTTAAATTGCCCTCCTGGTTTCAGAGAGTCCATCTTGGGAGTATTTCCAAATGTTTTTGGAGCGCTAACACCTTAAATACAAATCTGGCCTCCCAACTCACCTCCACAGTGTGCCGGCTGAAGAAAGAAACAAGCTGCTGCTCGTTTGGCTCTGTGGAGGAGTAATGCTTTAATCTTGTTAATATGTTAATAGTAAAGACATCAACGGAGCGGCTCAGAGTGAAGAAGAAAAACCTCTGCAGCTCCGCTCCTGCTGCATAATGAAGTTAGATGGTGCGAGGACTAAAGGTTGAGGAGATGCTGATCTGCTCTTCATCTGAACACCTGCTGGGAGAATACTTCCACGCGCTATCGTAGCCGAAGCTGATTCTGGGAGGGGATAACGCTGGAATTAAGTGCTGCGGGTTCAGGATGGCGCCTGAGCGAGGGATGATACAGCGAGGGTTTTTAACTCACCTGGATGTCCCCCGGGCCCAACCCCTCCGATGAAAAGTAGAGGTACAGCTTGAGATAAAGACGGGATTAATTGGTATCATGGAGGAGAGGATGATGCACAGACCTCTGCCTCACCTCCGGTAATAGTCCTGGACCTCCTTCAGCGGAGGTGCTGCAGGATCACTATAAGAGGATTAGCCTTGTAAAGGAGGTCGAACCGGAGACCTCCGTGTCACCTAAAGTGTCTGGGCTTATTAATACTCAGACAGCTAATCGCCCTCTTTCCCCACTGCAAGGACAAGTGAGCCTGCACCGCATCCCATCAGAGAGGCGAGACTGCTGCAGCCATCAGCCGACCAAGGGAAGTCCCCGCCTGGAGATCGATGAGCGCCGCTTATTGCTTCTTCTTTGACACACAGCTGTGTTCTCACACGGGGAATCAACGAGGAATTGGACGAAACAGATATTTATTACAACCAAATGAGTATTCATGCTCCTTTTTTCCCTCTGATGGCAAATTTCACTTTCACACTTCCCCCTCGCTCTCACCATGGGAGCAGCCGCTTCAATCACAGCCTTTCACTCTCAGCGTCACGGCGGCAAATTGGGGGGGTTAGAATGTAATACAAGTCTGAAAGGCACTAGTGCTTTATTTGACGCTGCATCCCAGCGGTCATCAGGTCAGCAATCATCCCCAGCTGGTAACAATACTCGGGGAAGAAGAAGGTTTTTTTGGAGATGCACTGAGTGGTAGGCATGATGAGTAAGCCCTGGTAAAGCCTCGGCTAGGCCCTGCTCGGCCTAGCTCTAATACTCCACCAGGGTTTTGGCTCGGCTTTCTGCAGGCTTAGGCGCCTGTGGGTGGGTTTTAAATATTGCAAGAGTTGGAAAAACTCTTGCGATCACTTAATCTCTCTGTGCAAACAATTGCACTCCTTCTGTCAGGAGGAACACACCACTAGCGTAAGAGTCGGAGAGGAAATGTAATGTTTTACACAACAACAGCAGCCTGAATATTTTATGAGTTTGTAAGGGCGGTTGTTATTCACAGATCATACTTACAAAAAAAAGTTATGCACAATAATTTGGAATCAAACGGTGAAACAAAGAGACATCTGGGAGATCTCAGCTGTTGGATGCAGCAAAAGAAAGAAGTCCTGCTACTCGGGTTTGAGGGGAATCAAGTGATGTCAAGTAAGATTTAAGGATCTGAGATTTACGGCTGGGTTGAGGATGGCACTCTGACTTTTCCCAAAGTTTAGACCTGCGCTTTGATACAATTTTGCATAACTTCATCATACAAATAGTAGCATGGGTTGATGTTGCATTCAAACTTCTTTTCTCTTTTTTTTGTTAGTCAACCCCTCAATTCTCAAACTTTCTTTAAAGAATAAACATGTGCCAGAAATGAAAAAGGTCGATCTAACCTCTGATATCATTTTCAGGAAGGTGTCTCATGATGTTTTGGGTCTCATTTCTCCTAACAGGAGGAGTTTGTCTGCGAGCCGCCCATGATCACCCGTCACACCTCCAAGATGTTTGTGATGGAGGGTCAGGAGGTCAGTCTGCGCTGCAAGTCCATCGGAGACCCCGAGCCGTCCACTCACTGGGTCAGTCCTGACGGGAAGCTGATCGGAAACACGTCCAGAACCGTCTGCTACGAGAACGGCTCTCTGGACATCCTGAAAGCTTCAGTGAAGGTACAGAAGGAGTTCTGAGGTTATGTGTTCTGATTTGTTTAGAAAACTTACTTTATATGAATTGCCTTTCCAACTTTGAAATTCAAACACCTAAACATTGTGAAAAGTCAGAGATATTTATCGAGAGAAATTGAAGTATATGCAGCATGACTGAAATGCATCATCAAGAAAAATACTTAACTGCCTGTGTCTGGAGGGAAAACAAGCAGAGAATGTAGTTAGCTTTTAGCCTGCAGCACAAAAATCTTAAGCTGTTTATGTTTCAAAACATCAAACTCATCAAAAGGTATTTCTCAGGTCGAAGTCCTCGGAAATGTTTTTACTGCAAAGTTTGTCACAGCAAAGGTGAACATGAATCCCGTATCCTGAGATTTATTTGCACTTCTTTAGATATGAAATGGAAAGTTACCCTGGGCCATATGTATAAATTCAATCACTGACCCTGTCACTGTCGCTCTCTCTCTGTATCGTCAGATTGGTCCATACAGAGAGGTTAGCATTAGCATTAGCATCGTGAAAGTTTTAATTGCAAACATATTGAATGTAGTTTTTGGATGTAAACTGAGCCCCACATTTTTGGGCTTTTTGCCTTTAATGATAGAAAAAGAGAATGTAGTAGGTAAGTCAGGAGAGAGCTCAGGGAATGACATGCGGGAAGGGAGACGCAGGTCGGACTTGGGGGCGGCAGAGTCAGTTGTTTCTCAACAGGAATTTAGATCCCCAGCTCCTGCAGCCACGTGTTCGATGTAAACAAGTCCATTTACCATCGACTATTTACTTGAACCTGGGCCACCCACTTGGAGGACTATAGCCTCAGTTATTGGTTTGCTATCTAACTGCGAGGCCATCAGCACCACCAACAAGCTTCAGAGTTTCCCAAAAACCATCAAAGTCTGTAACATCAGGGCGCCGGTGGCCTAGTGGTTGGCTCAGCATGTGCAGAGTCTGTGGTCCTCGTGCAGGCAATCCGCGTTCGGGTTCTGTCTGCGACTCCCTTCCTTCATATCATTCCATGCCAGCATACCAACAAAGAACCAAAAAATGATGCTGACTGCTACGAGCACTCTGACTTCACAAAACATTCAAGATTGGATCCAGAGTATTTTTAACCCCTTCAGGCGAACTTCAGTGGTTTTAAAGTTCTGTAAAATAACTTCTTCATGGGATAAGTTTGAAGACTCCAAGAGCAAAATGTTTCTATAAATGTATAAAGTAATACACTGGATATTTTAAGAGAAGGAAAGATAGGTAGCTTGACGAGTATTATAAGTTCCACACAGTATGACTCAAATCAAATCAAGGGTAAATGTTGGGCCTCTTCTCTTTTCTGCTGATTTGTAGGATTCTGGAAAGTTCACATGCATAGCCTCAAATGCAGCTGGAGAGGCGACGGCTCCTGTCGAGTTAGTCGTCAACCCGTCGCCACACTACGACCCGAAGCTGGACCCGGACCCGGGGCCTTCGGACATCCCCACGTCTATAAAGTCGAACATCAGCGGAGGTCAGGCGCGCTCCGACCAGCAGAGGGTCAGCGTGTCCGATCTAACGTCCGGCTCGGCTACCATCAGATGGCCCCCGCAGAACCACATACCAGGGGTCCGCATGTACCAGATCCAGTACAACAGCTCCACAGATGATATACTCATATACAGGTAAGAGGAAGTGTGTGTGTGTGAGTGTGTGTGCGGCTGCTGAAGGGTTTGAGAAGTCTGAACACAGAGAATGTTTTCACTGCAGGAACTTCTCTCAGGTCATTTCTCGACGCTGTCTTGTAACATTTTTGGTCCAGAAGTGGACCAATGGCGTGCATGTGAGGGGTAGAGAATGAGCAGGGAGACAGGGAGGCGTCTGATTGGTTCATCAGATTGGTACCTCGTGGCAGACATTGACAAGTTTTTACAGACTTACAAACTGATACAGATGAAGGATTTTCTTTGTTCCTTTTTCAGAGAACATGAGTTATTCATTTCTGTCAGGACCTAAAGACAATTTACACCAGAATCTGAAAAAGTGAATCTGGAGGAAATGACCGACCCGGTCTTTAATGTGTTGTTATGTGTTATGTTATGTTTATGAAGAGTGTCCGAGTCGTGAGGTGGCTGAGGGACGACATTGGAGTGATGTCGGAGTGTTTCACTCACTAAGGAAAAGAAAATTTGAAAACAGTCTCAGGTTGCTTTGCACACTCAGAGGTGGCAGCAAAGGGGAAGTAAGGTGTTACATATGGCAGCCATATTGGAGGTCTCCAGGTCACTCCATTAACAGCTGACTGTGTTCCTAACGATGTGTACAACATGTTGTTTCCTTACTGTGTGTGTGTGTGTGTGTGTGTGTGTGTGTGTGTGTGTGTGTGTGTGTGTTGAGTTTGCTAATTTGCATGGCAGATAGGTTTGTTTTATTTTCGTTTGTTTTTGTCTGTCGGTTAGGTTTATGTACATATATTTGTGCGTTTATACTTAGAAGGTGAAAAAAAAACAAGTGCAGGAACTGTGTGTGTGTGTGTGTGTGTGTGTGTGTGTGTGTGTGTGTGTGTGTGTGTGTGTGTGTGTGTGTGTGTGTGTGTGTGTGTGTGTGTGTGTGTGTCCTTTCTCTCTGTCTTTACTCAGAGATCGTCCCTGTGTGGGTTGGTATCACCAAGGTCTTCCTCGCGTAGGAAGCTGTTTCAGGGGTTTTCAGGCTGTTTCAGGTTGTTGTTGTTTGTTTGTTTTTTGGAAGAGAGCTGCTCAGCGAGGAACGAAAGTGTAGACAGAAAATAAATGATGATTTGGCTGCCAAAACAACATCACAATTGTGGTTTCATCGTGATTGGAGCGGTTAAGTGATCATTTGCGGCTGAAACAATTTTTTTAGAAATCAAGCCAAAAATACGACAAAACCGTTTTTATAAAGGGAACATGTAGCTGACTAAAATTAAATCAAGCAAGTGAAAATAAAAGAATGAACAGAAAAGTTTGGAATTTTTCCAGATGTCTTTAACCTGCAGGCTGCAATTTAAACATCGGAGACAGATGCCTGAAATCAAACTACCTCCACTAAAAGTTGTTGTTTCTGTCGCTGACAGGCTCAGATTGTTCTTCTTAGTGTCTCACAACATACCAGGAGGGATCCCTGCAGAGATGGAGCTTTTTCTGTTGAAGAGGAAGAATCGTATTTGAAACAGAAACAGCCTTTACACCGCCAGACTCCATTTATAAAAGCAGTCATTTTACCTCGCAGAACACGGGTTTGTGAGTTAATATTCTGTTCAACACTAAAGCAGCAGAAGACAAACAACTCTCCTAGGCTGCAAGGTAAAATGACTGATTTGTCAAGTCTGGTGCTTTAAGGGCAGACAGCGATGTGACGGCTGTGTTTGAATGAACAACAACAACAAAGATGTCAATCTCTGGGATTCTTTCTGTTAAGTTGTCAGACACTTAAATTATCAATTTATGCATGTCAATGATGATGATAAGAACGTTTAGTAGAGATGATTTACCTCAGAGGACAACTCTGCAGCCATTGCAGTCTTTTTCACAAAACCTGTTACAACCAGTGTTGGGGTACTTACCCAATAATGTTACACTACTAGTTACATTACTTTTGCATTACTCAGTAACACCTCCTGAGATGCTCTAAAGCTTACACAAGTACACATGAGCACAAATCCGTATTCTAAAAAAAGAAGTCAAACACAGGAGATCTTAACGATACAATCTTGTTCCTTCACGCAAAAAACCTCAAAGTGGTGTCCATATCTCTGAGCCGCAAAAAAAGTGTCCTGATTTGACACACTTTTCATTTGCATTTCCTCCTTCCTTTGAAGTTCCAATCTGTAAGATATCGTTGTCATGATATTAAGAAAAACATGCTATGTATGTCTCTGAAAAAAGAAGTCAAGTGTGAACACCCCCTGAGGCCTTAAAAGTTCTGTGATATAGTCCCGGTGCCTGTCCATGCAGGGCTTTAAAAGTAAGAACAAGAATCTTGAATTGTATTCTAAAATTGATGACAAGCCAGTCTGAAGGAAAACGTGAGCTTACTATCTGATCATTAAGGAAACATGCTATGTTGAAGTGCTGGCTTCTCTGACAACAATGCAGCAGCCAGTATGTCCTCCTTCTAACTTTAGATTCTGCTCCTGAATGCTCTGGATTTGTTTGGACCAGAGAAGGTAGGCAGGTTTTAAGGCACCTCCCCCACACAGCCGTTTTGGACGCCCCTCGGTTTGTCAGATATGAGAGCAGTTATCAGGTCAACAGGTGTTGCAGCGATGGAAGCGGTCAAGAGAAGTGGTTCAGATAGAAGTGATTGTACCCGACCTAAAAAGCCTCTGCATGTTTCTAATAAGCTCCACGAGCAGAAACGTGCTCAAACTAGGATCAATATTGGAGATGCTTTTGAAAAATGGAGAGAGGTTAGAACACAGAAAGGTTTACAGACCCATGCAGAGCTGGATAAACACTGAAGCTTCAGAGTCCACCACATGGTGACCTGAGTGAGCATCCACTCTAGAGAGGAGGGGGGGGAGACAGCTCTCTATGATGTTTATAATTTAGACTGCAGTACCCATTTTAAACACTAGGTGTTAGAGTTACATACTGCTCAGAGTGTGTGGAAAATGGAGAGTTGGACTCATCATCATTTCAGTGACACATTTTTCATTAAAAGGCTCATTTTTGCAGAGAGCTCGAGTTTCCCCTGAAGGAAGCTTCTGGTCTGTCTCCAAAACCCAGAAATCCTCCGGAGCAGCAGCTTGTTGACTTGATTTGCACATCCTAATCACCAGATGTCGATTTCAGAGCATGTTTCAGGGCTGGAGCTGCCAAGTGGACCCTCCATCAGCCCACGACACCCAGCGACCACTGGATGGTCCCATCAGCCACTTAGCCAGCTCCGTAACCATAGCAACGTCGTTCAGAATGCATAATTGAGTGCCATTACGGAGCATTTGGAGGGCCGACAGATGACGGGTTTGAAATGTGTCCACGGCCTCAATTCTCAATTTCAACTAAAAGAACCAAAAAGGGCTCAAGTGACCGTTTTGTCGTTTTGTAGCCTCTTAGCGTGAGGGAGCTGCGGGTGAAGAGCAGAAATAGATTATTGTGATTGATCCGTGGTGGGTGACCCTAATGGTTTTCCCCACGGCGGGGGAGGGTTTGTTTCTCTCAGCGGGATGTGAGACAGATGCAGCAGCACGGTGTCAGCTAATGACCCTCCTCCTCTTCAGAGCAGAGAAGACTTTATTTTTGTTTTTATCTCCACCCACCAGCTTGCGTTCGATGACCCCGTTCATCATCTGTACGATTACAAGCAGACATGTTATCGTTCAGTCAGAGACATCGATCGTTTTAAAAACAGCTGTAATGTCAGGGCGTCTGTCCTCACATGAAAGACGTCAGTGTGGCACCGGTCCCCAAACCTTTAAATGTAACTGTACTTCTTTATTTTTCTGTCAGTGGAGTCTGGAGTTAAACTTCTTTAACACCGAGTATCCGTCTGATATAAATGGAGTTACAAATTCACACTTAACATTGGTTTAAAAACATTGATTGTTGACATTTTTCCAGCTTTGACAAACATTACACCACACCATCTTCCTGTTGGTTGTTATTGTCACATAGTTAACCTAAAACCTGTTGATTTGGGGGCACTGGATAGCCTAGCAGTTATGTCATGCACCCAATGTACAGATATAGTCCTCAGTGCAGCGAGGAGCTCGCCATTGTTTTGAATCTGACCTCGGCCCTTTGCTGCATGTCATTCCCCCTCTCTCTCCTCCCAACATGTCCTGTCTCTCTTTAGCTTTCTTATCCAGCGAAAATACCCCACCCCAAACGAAAAACAGAGGCCTTTGGTTTCAATTCTACATCTTCAGTTGCATTCCCCTCAAAGCATAAAGAGAGTCGAGAGAGTCGAGCCAGAAGAATCAGCTGATGAGACGACTGCAGAGAATCTAACGTTACATTCAAGCTGCGTTCACGTGGATTCAGGAAGATGGTTGACATGTGAGAAGGGAAGACAACAAACGATTTAAATGTCTGTACACAAGACATCAGAACATAATGACAAAGGGAAAAAGCAAAAAGACATCCAATAAAACCTTCAAGAAGTCGATTAAAAGTTGAGGTAAAACACAAAAAATAAAGAAGGAAAATGAACCATCCTGCCCTCATCCACTACATTTATATCTACTTTGATATCTTATGTCTGCATGAAACCCTGTTAAGGCAGCAGATCTTTTACAGGAATTGTAACACAGCATCATCTTCTATCCTGTAAAATGTCCAATGTAACTGGGAACATGGCGTCGTCATTATGTGGTAAAATGATGTCCCAGTGCAGCCTCTCCAGAGAGTCCTGCAGCGTTCCCATGTCTAGTTAAAGTTTGATTTGTACCAGAGAGAGTGAGTGGGGAATGACATGCTGGAAAGGACCCACAATCTGCCCGCTTCATGGACTTCAGCCTCCGTACATGAGGCAACCGCATTAACCACTAGGCTACCCGCGACCAAAAATCTAAATCTTATAGCTTTCCACAGCTTTCTAAACATATTTCACCCAAAATACAAAAAAACATGTGAGGGTTTGTTTTGGGGCTTTTTGAGTCAGAGACCAGGAGAGAGAGAGAGTGGGGAATGACATGCGGGAAAGGAGCCACATTTGGGATTCGAACCCGGGACGTCTGCTTGAAGGACTATAGCCTGTACGCTAACCACTATCCTACTGATGGCTCAAAATCAAAACCTTTTCAAGTCATTTTGATCTCTTAAGCTAATGAAACTTTATTCTCAGCGATGTCAGTGCAGCAAATCTCTCTACAACATTTTTATGATTTATATTTTATTGCAGAAGAAGAATAAGTCTCTCAAATCAATGCAACCTAAATGAAACCTTATATTAATCCAAACAGCTGATGCATGTTTCTCCTGTTTCTTTGTTTTCTTATCAGATTTCACTCTTAACTAAAAAAGCCAACGTCACAAACACACAATGAATCTGCTCATGTATGCATGGTTTGCATTCATCTTAAGCGACCCAGATTAATATTTTAGTCAAATATAAAAGCCTTTCGATCTGAGATAAGAGTAAAGAGTGTTCCTCGTTCCTGTTTGCTTCTTCAGCTTCTTCTCTCTGTGAACCGTGCAGAGCAAACAGAACAAGAGGGATTTTATTTCTTGTACTTTTTCGGAGCATCTGCAGTATTTACAGCAGGTATACTTCTGTGTTCTCGGCCTCTCCTTTTTCTTTTAATGTTCTCTCTGCTGTGGCCGCCTGCAGGCACAGAGATGCAGCCTTCTCCTGTTTCAAAGGTCAGCAGTTTGATTCTCGGGCTCGGCTGGGAAAATCTGAGGTGTTTTTTTTTGGGAACTACAACAAAATGTTTCTCTCCTGCTTTTTAACCGTCTTTTGTTGTTTCCCTTGAGTTCAGCATTTATATACCATGTGGTTGTTAGAGAGGAGCTGCCTGCAGAGGAAGAGGAGGGGTTGATCAGTTTGTTGATTAGGAGTGTCAGAACGAGCCTAATGTTCCCTCATTTACTGTTCTCATACCAAAGAAGTGTTACGCAATTCATTTGTAACAATACATTGTAATATAGACGCACGGAGAGGATGAGAGGATTCAGGTGGTGGAGACGTTTGAAACACAGGATGCTTGTTCCCGAAAGATTAAACCACACCTCCAAAATAACCTTCTGCAACACTGGTCAGTAGGCTTTGGTATCAAGAACTGATTTCCACCTGGAGCTGCCTATTTTAGAAATCTGTGGAATCATTAAGACACATTATTTTCCGATCCATCCATCCATTATTTATGCCGCTTTTCCTCTTTGGGTTGGCAGGGGGGATGGGCTCAGTCACAGCTGATGTTGCGGGGCTTACACCTTGGACTGTGGTCGCCTGTCAATCACAGAGCTGACATGTAGTGACAGACAACCAGACACACTCACATTCACACAATTTAGAGTCTCCAAATTAACCAAATGAGCTGGAATGCAAAATCCACACAGAGAGGATCCTGTTCAATGGGGATTCGAACCAGGGACCTCCTCACTGTGAGGCAACAGCGCTAACTAACCACTCCTTTTCAGTTCCTTACAGCAAAATTAAGTGTTTTGTTTTGTTTTAATTAATGCTTTGTGAAAGAGGGGCAGATATTATAAGATTAGTCTTCTTTCTGCTCCTTTTCATTCCAAATTTGAGATTTTATGTTTGTTTGTTTTTCTTAACTTTATAGTTTGTTTGAATGAAATAAAATTTACAGATAAAAAAATAAAGAAATCTTTCAGGATTAAACTTCAGTGAGAATTCAGCTGTGCATAAAAAATAAAGTTATCTGCCTGGACCTGCTGTGCAGACGTAACATGACGTCATTTGTGACGCAGCATGTCAACACAGTTATGGTCAGACCCTAGCTAGAGACAAAAAGGTTTAGCTAAGCTACAATAAAAAATGACGGCACAACAAAGTGCAACATGTGCAGCAAAAAAAGTCATGCAAAGGGTGGAGCACATCAATTAAAGGCTTTATATGCGATTTCTATGAGTCCTATCTTCAGTTTGTTTACATCGCCGGGACGGCTGGCTGACTCCTCCCCTCGTGTATAAAAGTAGTTTAATTGAGGGACTAGAGAAAAGAAGAATAACATACTGTACTCACTGCTTAACTGTGTTTCTAGATCACGCTCATTTCAGGTAAATTTACATGCAGTGTGAAGATACCAGCATAATAAAGATCGCTAGCATTAGCATGCTAACACAACAATGCAGTGCAAGTTGTTTTGGTTTCATGCTGGTGCTCAAGGGCGACATCTGCTGGATCAAAACATCACATATAAAGCCTTTAAGGGGTTCTACCAGAGTTGACAGGTTGCGGTCTGAGATACTGGTGTGAAACTGGACGTTATCTCTGATTTAAATTCTAAAGAAACGTTCAAATCAAACTCAGCATAAAACTGAAATCTAACTTTTTAGTTGTTAAATCATCTCAGGAAGGTCCAGAGACCCTCAGTGCATCCAGTCATTATTCAGAAAAGTTATCTCTGCTGGCCTTCTGCTCACACTCTCTAAATATATGCAAATTAAATTTAATTATGAGCCGGCAGTGCAGTGTGTGGTTTTTTTTTCTTTTAAACGGCAGCTCTTCGAGCCTCCTCTTATAATCCATGACTCAAGTAAGAGCGCCATTCCATCCCACAGTGCCTGTACTTATACTTTTGACTTTAAGTGCAAAACATTTTGTAACACGAGAGCAGCTCTCTGGCCTCTCCACTGAATATTGTAATAGAAGAGACTCATGACGCCCACTCTGCCCTCTCTGCCCCGCCTCTGCAGTCTGGTCCCATGCAGGCTTAGAGAGCGAGCACCGAGCTGTTCATCATCACACACTGAGGCGCCGCCGCACTGTACTCTGCAGCACTCCACATTCATTGTTGTAATTACTGTCACTCTCAGGCCTCGTCTCCGCTGAGCACCATGCGGCTCTTCTTCATCTCAGTGTTCTTAAAGACCCCTTAAAATGACATGTTTGCTTCTTTAATGTGATGTAATTCCTGAAGGCAGACGGCGATGCACACGGCGAGGGGGTGAGCTGATATATTTATGTAATATTGTTTTTTTTTAGGAAGTTAGGAGTGTTATACTTCATCGGTTTTCCCCCCGAGTCTAGACTGCTAAAATGTTCCACACATTTCAGGTATAATGAGTCTTTGAGTATCTGATGTGTCACTTGCATCGCACGCTAAAATGAAAAAACAGGTGTGGAGCAGAAGAGAAGCAAGATGATTCCTTATCCTCTCCAAATATAAAACTGAAAGCTACAGAAAGCTGATCATTTTTGGAAATCGGGGGGATTTTTGTGATACAAGGTGTGCCTCATTTTTAAGGGAGATCTGTTATCCTCACTTTCACCAGAAATGCTGTCAGTCTGGGAGACCTAGTGAGTAGTGTTGCAAGATGTGTAGCTCAAAAACCTCCTTATTTATCTTATACTAGCATCAGTAAAATCCCTTATTACAACCTCTGCCTGAAACGCTTCATTTCTGCTACTGTCTCTTTAAGACCCACCCTCCAACGTGCCCACTCTCCTCCGATTGGCCAGCTCTGGCGTTTCCTTGAAAGAGCTGCCAGGGTGGGAGTGTCATGTATAGCAGGAATGTTTCAATTCATTTTAATTCTGTTTCCCCCTGCTGGTCATTTGAGATAATTTAATTTTGCTCTTTTTCACTGTATTTTCTGATTGGTCATTTTAAGTCATGTGACTCAGTTATGAGACTCTAGTTGGGAGGGGCTTCATTTATGTTCCATGTGGTTGGCCTGCAGCACAAGCCAGCTTTTTCTTTTCTTTCTGCCTGTGTGCCTTGAAAAGCATCCCATGTAAGTTTATTCACAAGAACAGATCTTTATATTTATACATACAAACTATTTGATATATTTGATGCATTTTGTATAGTTTAAAGACAGATCATTTACAAGCTAAAAATGCTAATGTTTAAGATAGCAGCCTTTAATTTGTGCTTGTTTTTATTTTGTATTTTTTCAGTTTTACAATGAAAGCATTTTGAATTTACTCCAGCCTCTCATTTCTCTCGAAGTCTGTAAGATATCTGTCATTTTGTGTACAGACACACACACATTGAGGACAGAATAGGGCGTGTCCTTAAACTTTGCTCCATGCTTTGCTCTGATACGTCGACAGAACCTGACATCAGGATCTGGCCAAGTCTCAAGAACTTCTTGTAACGTCTCGGGGAACCGCGTCCAGGGATTACGCCGACATCTGTGTATCTTGTGTTTAAAAAAACGAGTCCACACATCAGACAACAACACAGAGAACATGACAGCATCTTACTGACTTTGTGGCTTATTTTGAGTCATTTTTAGTCAGATACAGACACAACACTACACATGCATGAGCAACTGCACCGTGCATGAGCAGGACCAATGAGCACTCACACTGGTTAAACGAGCTGGACTTTGGGGATCAAATGTGCACGGACATGGTACAGAATGCCTCATGCGAGTTCGCCCTTACAGACACTTGAAGTTATCCAGCTAAAAAACAAACTTCATTAGCAGCTCGCTCCAAAGTCTGCAGGCAAACATGTTAACAAGCAACGGATGTTTTCAGCTGGATGGAAACGACAGAAGCTGATTTGAACCTGTCTGTGCTGTACAACATGAAGGCAGAGAACTAAAGTGAAGCCTCTCCTTTGTTGCATAGAACCAAAAGTGTTGCATCATTTAAAGGACACAGGGTTCTGAGTTGTAGATCTTATCTAATAAGCCGTGTTTGTTTCACATATTTACCCGTCGCTTTTTGTTTTCCCTCACTGTCACTGCGTGTGTTTTCTTTCCACAAGCCGTTGATTCTAGTCAGCAGAAGCAGCGTGTGCTGTTTTATGTGTTGAATAGAAACCCAGCATGCATTGTGGGTTTTGGCACATCCATTGTAAACTGTGTAAACTGATGCAATATTATGAGAGGAGAGGAGAGAGAGCGGAGAGGAAAACAAGTGTGACTGGGAGCTGTTGGATGCTGAAAACAAGACTGAATAAAATAAAATAAAATAAAATAAAATAAAATAAAATAAAATAAAATGCAGCTACATGTCTCCAGCACACCCAAGCCCCTCCCCTAGCGTTGCCTATGATCTTTTCAGGGAAAGAGGAGCGAGCATGCCTGCTGTTATTCACCACCCTGCTTCACATTCACATGTGGCAGCTGTCCAATCCTGCTCAACTGTGTTAACTGTGTTAACTGTGTTAACTGTGTTAACTGAGCGGCTGCAGTCAGCTGATTTTGGGCAGCAGTAGCTCCGGGGTTCATCATGGACGTTGTCGAGGGGATAGAGGAGGGGTCACTCATTCGTTTTCCTGACCGCTGATATTCCAGTCCAAAAAGCTGCAGGCTGTTCCCTGCAGGCGGGCGGCTGCTGCCCATATCATAATGGCATGATGAATGGGGGCAGAGAAAATGTAAGAAGTTCAGTGAAGTTCAGTGGCCATCGCTGCGGTTATCAGTGCTGCCCATGCTGCAGGGGGGGCACAGCTCAGACAGACACATTACGCATTACAGACCAAATAGACTGATGACTTGAACTTCCCCTCCAGCAGAGCCTCTGCCGCTGATAGCTGAAGCAGCTTGTTGCAGTGACAGAAGGAGCAGTGACAGTTACAGAGCGTATCAAAAGTGGAAGAATAAAAGTGGAGCTGTGAGAAACAGATGAAAGCTTGATAATGGAAGCTGTATGTTTACACAGGAAGTCAATCTATGAATGTGCTGTAGCTTCAATCATAGCAGACATTACAAGTCAACATGTTACGTAGTTAGAGAGGAAGGGAAGACGGCACAGAGGAAAACATTTGTAGTATTTGTGTTGACCTCCTGAGTCAGAGGTCGACAAAGACAGCGATGCAAAGATGTCTTGAGTAAAGAAACAACATGAATCTTTAACTCAAGACACAAACTTTGGAGAGATGTCTGCCCACAGTGAGTTCTCCTGAGCTGGTTTGGGTCGGGGGGGGGGGGGGGTTGGTGCCTTGCTCAAGGGCACCACATTGAGTCTATGCATGTCCTATGAAATGTGCTATATTGATAAACCTGACTCGACTTGACTCGGCAGTGCTCAGGAAGTGAACTGGCACCTCTCCAGCTACCAGACCAACCAATATTTTGCTCCACTCCGGGACTTGAACCGGCGACCCTCCGGTTCCCAACCCAAGTCCTTACAGACTGATACTGGAGAGAAGAAAAGAAGTGCAGGATACATCAGAACATAGACAAAAATGTGTTAAAAATCAGACCGGGGCGCTGGTGGCCCAGTGGTTAGTACACGCGATGTGGTGGCTGTGGTTCTCCAAGCGGGCGACCCAGGTTCAAGTCCCACCTGTGGCTCCTGTCCTGCATGTCATTCCTCTCTCTCTCTCTCCCTGATTTCAGACTCTATCCACTGTCCTATCTCTCCATTAAAGGCACAAAAATAAATCTTATTTTTTCACTCTGCTGCTGCCTGTCACCTTTACCAGCGCCAACATTTTATTCCTAATCTTCAGCATAAATCTGATCTGGTCATAAAAATCTGTTTTGTTCACAAGTGTTAATAATTCCATCCCAGATTGGACTTGAATTGGTTTCATTGTTTTGTATTATTGCAAAATTATCAGCAAGTGATTATTTTTCTCAATCCTGTTTAAGCTTCTTACACTTCAAACGGTCAATCACAACAGTTTCTTCCCCCCTGACATCATCAACATGCCCTTCATATCTTTGACTAGTCGACTCTGTGTAGAGCAGCAGAGTAACGTGCTCTGTCTTTCTTTGTACATCTAAAAAAGAGGATATTTGTGGGTGAGTTGGTTGAGCCGGCGCTTCATGTTCAGACGCTCCACTCCTCGTACTGGTTGCAAGATCGACTTCTGATCCGGACTCCGTTTGGAGGATATCATCCCCTTTACTCTCTCTCTCTCTCCATATCGATGTCCTCTCTCGCTAAAGCTGTTCTATAAAATGAAAGAAGGAAGTGTTAAAGGGAAAGAAAGAGAAGGAAATGAAGGAAGTGAGAGTTTAAAGATGGTTTTTGTGGTGCAGTTAGCCAAGAGGCTGCTCTCAATTTCAGCACTGCCTCCTCTTCCTCCTCTCCTCCCCTTGCTCCTCATCCTCCTGCTCATCATCCTCCTCCTCCTCCTCCTCCTCCTCCTCCTCCTCCTCATCCTCATCCTCATCCTCCTCCTCCCATATTTTTTTTCATATCTCACCGGCTCAGGTTTCAGTTCATCGTGCTGCGCTGGCAGAAAAGTCAAAGAATCTTTGAGAACCAAAGCACAGAGATAACAGATCGACATTTCCTTCTCTCTTCCTCCTCCTTCTCCTCCTCCTCCTCCTCTCTTCCTTCCTCCTCCTCCTCTTCCTCTAACACACGATCGGGGGGGAAGCGGGAGGTAAATTTTGTAAAAATTTGGTTGGTTTGGTAACTTTGGTAAATTTGGTAAAAATTGTATTTTTACATCGCTCCCTCCTTCTACTCAAATCTGCCCCAGGGCAAGAATAACCTGACTGGTTTTATCCGTCACCTCTCTCTCTCTCTTCCTCTCTCTCACACACACACACACACACACACACACACACACACACACACACACACACACACACACACACACACACACACACACACACACACACACACACACCACACACTCTAAGGGTTATGAGTCCAGTGAGAGATCAACCCCTGTCAGCACCAGGAAATGAATCTATTGATTCTCCTTCCTTAATATTCTCTTCTACTCGTCTTTTTCTGTCTGTTCAGGACCAGGACTTATGTGTGTGTTTGTGTGTGTGTGTGTGTGTGTGTGTGTGTGTGTGTGTGTGTGTGTGTGTGTGTGTGTGTGTGTGTGTGTGTGTGTGTGTGTGTGTGTGTGTGTGTGTGTGTGTGTGTCGACATGAAAGACTTCACAGAGCACAGTGTGAGAAAGTGTGTGTGTGTGTGCTGGCTTTCTAATTACCATCCTGCCCGGCTCTCGAAGGAGAGATTAAAGAGAGAGAGCAGAATGTAAAACTAGAAGAATGAGGGATGCAGAGATGGAGGAGGGATAAGATGTTTCATTGACTCAGCTGATAAAGAGAAAGGTGGAGGGAGGTGAGGAAGGGTCCAGGAAGTGACATCTCAGGTTGATGAGACATCCTCTGTTTTCTCTCCTTTTCTCCACTTCTCTATCTCTTTCTCAGCGACAGACCTTTACAAAGTCACTCGAATGTCACCTCTCTTTCCGCTCTCATCCCTCGCTCCGTCGCATCAACCTCTGCGCCCAGGCTCGTCCCTCCTGCCCCCTCCCTCCATCAGACAAATGTCACCGTGTCCCACCGGGTCTCTGGTTAGAAAACATCCAGCTCAGAAGCTGACAGCCGGGCCTTTTAGTGCGGAGATCAAATCAGAGCTTTTCTCTCCTGCTCAAAACTCACTGCGCTGCTCTCACAGTCAGCAGGAGGTCAAATCTAACTTCAACATTCCTGCTGCATCCAAAACTCTGAGAACATTTTACCATTAAGACATTTTCAGTAAATGTTTCTACATGGGAGGCTCTGAGGAAGTCAGCCGTCCAACACTTTTTTGGGGATTTAGGGTCTAAAAGATGAAGATTTAGAAAGTTTTGGAATGACGTCACTGAATTATTTCAGCCTGCAGAAGTGAATCTGAACATAACTGCTGCAAAGGACGCTAAAAGTTCTTCTTTCTGTCACTGACGGGCTGAGATTGTTATTCTAAAGGCCCTGACACACCAAGCAGACGGCAAAGAACTACTGGCAACGAAGGCCGCCTGTGGTGTCGCCTCACGTCTTGGCCAAAAAGTTGCACTTGAACACACCACAAAGACTACAGCCGACGACCAACCACCACGTCTGTTCTGCTCATGTGTGAGAGGAAATACCTCTCCATGTCAGCAGGGGGCGGTAGTTTGTTGTTATGATACGAGAAGACCATTTTCACCCCGCTGTCGCTCACCACTCGTATTATAGGTCGTCTACTAATGGAGAATAATGTCTGATAAGAAGTAGAAAATGGCGCCGGTGTTGTCAGTTCTTGGTCTTTTAGTGGAAAAAGAAAAGAAGAGGAGGAGACAAATAAGGAGAAACCACACTAATGGGTGAAAGCATGGATACTACAGAGACATGCTCAAGAGGCTTTACTGAACCTGAGAGGAGAGCTGGAGAGAAATGAAACCTCTGAACAGCCAATCAGAGAGATTCCTCTCACAGACGCTGATTCAACATGTCGAATCTGCCAAAAAAATGGCATACAGGGGCCGACGGGTAGCAACGATCTCCTTGGTGTGTCAGTGCCTTAAAGGCAGAATATGCGTATTTTTTTGATCCAGCAGATAAGAAGAGATAAGACTGAGTTGTTGTTTTTTTCTTAAGGTGGTTTTAAAACAAGGGACCCGGATCCAAGTACACCTGACCCAAGTCCTCGGGGACTGGGCCCAAGTCCGCTCTTAAAGGCTTTATATGTGATTTTTTGATCCAGCAGATGTCGCCCTTGAGCACCAGCATGAAACCAAAACAACTGGCGCTGCATTGTTGTGTTAGCATGCTAATGCTAGCGATCTTTATTATGCTGGTATCTTCACACTGCATGTAAATTTACCTGAAATGAGCGTGATCTAGAAACACAGTTAAGCAGTGAGTACAGTATGTTATTCTTCTTTTCTCTAGTCCCTCAATTAAACAACTTTTATACACGAGGGGAGGAGTCAGCCGGCCGTCCAGGCGATGTAAACAAAGTGAAGATAGGACTCTGAAAACTCTGAAAACATCACAGACAGTGGGACTCGGGTGTTACACCCATTGTAGACAGTCATGACTCACAGAGTTATTTTCAGAGGAGATACTTGAGTTCTATTATATTTAAGTGTGGAAAATCACATATAAAGACTTTAAGGATCGTTTGCTCTGGTCTGAATCGTTGACCAGTTTGTTCCATTGTGGGATGAAGTCGTTACTGAAGCAATTCCAAAACTCGTTCTACTTGTTAGTCATTTAGATCCCCCAGCAAAGAAAGCCCAAGAAAAAAATCTGAATTTACCACTTAGATTTAAAAATGATCTGTATGCAACACTATTATTCCTCGACCTCCCTCACTTTCCTCGGTCACTCGTTCACTTTTAACTCTTCCCCACACTCAGCAGCGGTCCTTCCATGAAGCCAGCAGAGCTTCTCTAAAACACCCACATGCACTGCATGCGTGTAATAAGTTCCTTCAGTAGAGCTGAGCCGAGGTGCACGTTGACCTTTTTCCCACTAATGATGCCCACTCTCCTCTCAGCCAGCTGTCTCTCTTCTTTATCTTCTCCTTTTGTCTGACTCACTTTTCTCTGCATCTCTGTCGCTCGATCCAAATCTCAAGCAGATTCCCGTTCAAACAGATTGGCTTTGTTTTTTCAGCTGTTTGCTTCTGCTGTGTTGAAATGAGAAAACTGAACTGGGAAACACACAGTTCAATGATTGATTATGCACGTTGTGCTTACAGGTACCTGATATCTTATCTTTGATTTCCAAACCTGTAAAATATCCTCTTGGATGTTTTTCTGAGATACTTTATGACCGGCATCGTCTCCTCTTTTTAACACAGATCCAAAAGAAGTTAGATTTTCTTAACCATTCCTTAAGGTCAGCCAGCATAACCATGAGGCCATGACGATCGACATCTCCTCATGGTGCGCTGTCAATAGTCTTCATGAGGAGCATCAGCACTTGACCACAGATTTTAAAGACGGGGGAAGAAGCTGTGCTTAGTGAATGAGTCTAATCAGCCTGACTCATCGATCCTTTAAGGATGTTTGTTAGAGGCTACAGCCCTGAAACATCAGCAGCGTGATGTCGATAAATACATGGTGCTGTCCGTGGTGCTGAAACACCAAACAGTATTAAATATATATGTATTTGTTTCCTCTCAGTCCTGACGCTTCTGTAAGTTTTGTCTTGGATCTTTGACACTCCCTGGTCTCTGTGGTTTATCTGCATCGAGATCGAGTCTTGTTCAGAGTGAGAAGTGATTACCTGGAGTAGATGTGTTACAGCAGACATGTTGTATTATTGCTTGTGAAGGCACCTAGAGAGAAAGAGAGACGACTCTGTAAGTTCAGTACAGATATAGTAGTGGACACAGATTTTATTTCGGTGTTTGGGGAAGGAGTTTAGTGTTCTTCAGGCTGCAACATTTGTTTAAAACATGACAGGATTGTTTCTTTGTTTGTTTTTAAAGTCTTTATATGCAATCTTTCAGACTTAAATGTAGAAATCAAGTATATCCTCTGAAAATAACTCTGTGAGTCATGACTGTCTACAATGGGTGTAACACCCGAGTCCCACTGTCTGTGATGTTTTCAGAGTTTTCAGAGTCCTATCTTCACTTTGTTTACATCGCCAGGACGGCCGGCTGACTCCTCCCCTCGTGTATAAAAGTTGTTTAATTGAGGGACTAGAGAAAAGAAGAATAACATACTGTACTCACTGCTTAACTGTGTTTCTAGATCACGCTCATTTCAGGTAAATTTACATGCAGTGTGAAGATACCAGCATAATAAAGATCGCTAGCATTAGCATGCTAACACAAGAATGCAGCGCAAGTTGTTTTGGTTTCATGCTGGTGCTCAAGGGCGACATCTGCTGGATCAAAACATCACATATAAAGCCTTTAAAGTGGGGTTGTAGTGAACTCTGATTTTTGCAGATGGTGTGGATTTTTTGTTTGCCTCTTGCTGGTACCTCCAAAAGGCACTGGGGGGTGGGGTGGGGGGGTTTGCATCCGAGAGAGAAGCAGCTGGAATGAGGGTCGGCACCTCCGAGTCCGAGGCCATGGCTCTCTGCCGAGTAAAAGGTGGTTTGCTCCCTCCAGAGCGTTTTGCTTTAGACCGTCTCTCACTGATCGAATCTCTCTACCTTTTGAACATCCATCAGTGTCCTCACTCCGCTAGTCATCGCAAGTCCACAAAGCCAGATGACATCATGATGACATCATCAGACATGACAAAAGGATGTTAAATATATTTTAAAAAAAACATCAGAATAACTGTCAGATTTGATGGCCGAGTTTCTGAACAAGTGCAGAATTTGAGTGAGTCCTTGCCCCAAGTAAAGGGGTTTAAGGGGTTTAAGTACCTCAGGGGTATGGTTCATGAGTGAGGGTATGAGGGACTGTGTGTAGACAGACAGGTTGGCTCAGCGTCAGAAAGTAAAGCGGGCGTTGTGCCGGACCGTTGTGGTGAAGAGGGAGCTGAGCCGGAAGGAAAAGCTCTCCATTTGCTGGTCCATCTTCATTCAACCCTCACCTGTGGTCATCAAAAATAAGAATAGAAGCAGGTGAAACTAGTTTCCTCTGGAGGGTGTCTGGGCTCAGCCTTAGAGAGAGGGTGAGGAGCTCAGACATTCAGGGGGGAGCTCGGAGTAGAGCTGCAACTCCCTCGCATCGAAAAGGTGCTGGTTCAAGATGTTCAAGCATCTGATTAGGACGCCTCCTGATCGCCTCCCTTTGGAGGTTTATGTAACCCAGGTCACAGAGAATATAAATACACAGAAATATTTAAATGATTATTGTTTGAGATCAAAATATGTGTGACACTGTGACTTTAATGAAATGCAATAGACGTGTGCTACATTTACCTGGCACGCCCAACTAGGAGGAGACCCTGGTTAGACACAGAATGTGTTGAGGGATTATAGATCTTGTCTGGCCTAGGAACTCCTCAAATCCCCAATTGATCTGGACAATATTGCATGGTAGAGGGAGGTCAGGGATGACTTATTTCATCTATTGCCACCACGACCTGACCGGATGAAGCAGAAGAAAATGGATGGGTGGTTGAATCAAACTGTTCCTTTAAGAATCCGTCCATCGACACCAAAATCAATCAATACCTTCTCTAGCCTTGCAGATAGTTGTTGGTCTAATTTAAAGGTAGCAACAGCAGTGCTTCCTCCCTGAAAGAGAGACTCTCCTCTGCTGAAGGAAACCCAATGACGGTCACACCTGTGGATTCTCAGGTAGTCGGGATATTGTTTCTGGAAAAGCACCAGAATAAATCAATTCTCCTCCATTGTGCTGAGGTGATGTAACACTTCAGCAGCAGAAATATCAAAAAGCTCAGCAAAAAAAAAAAATAGAAATGAGTAGTCTGCAGGGCTTAACCTCACCGGGGTTTGTTATTACTCATCCTCTAAATTATGATGTAACATGTTTTTAAAAATCTTTTTTAAGACTGGAAACTTGACTTTAGAGAGGTGCATAAGGTTCCATTCAAGGATATTTTATGATGATATTTAGGGCACCTTAATATCAATGCACCAGTTTGACTTTTGACTCGATGTGAAGATGGATGATGTGACTCCACCTAGTGTTGTAGTCAAGACCACAGTAACCAAGACCAGGACAGACCTCAGACCAGAGTGCTCCGAGACCGAGACAAGACCAAGACCAAGACCAAGACCAAGTCCATAAATATCATTGATAATTCCTCATCCTGTGTGCAGGTGGCCTGTCCCTCACTTAGACCGTAATCCGGGGAAAGAAATCTATTTGAAAGAAAGTTATTTGTTGTTTTAGAACGAGGCGTTTCCCTTCTAATCACAGTGATGACGTGGAAAAGGAGTCAATCAGTGGTGGTCTTGATCGGTCTTGATTTAAAATCCAGAGTCCGGCCACACTGAGACAGAGACAACACCGAGAAAAAATTCTTTAGATTTCAAGACCTTCACAAATCAGTCTTGAGACCAAGACCAATTTCAAGTACAACAACACGACCTCCACCTCCTTCTGTTGTAGAAACACAAGAACAAAATGTCTCCCCTTCTTCTTCTGTCCAAAACACACATTGAACTTACCAACAGGAAGAAAACATTGACTGTAGTTATCAGTCTCTCTAGCTGCTGCTGCTGCTGCTGCTGCTGCTTCCATTTACACCTTGTGTGTGTCGGTGAACACACACTGATCTGTGAATGAGCTGTGAAATTAAAACACGTGTGCCTGGAAAAGGTTTCATGCTTTTTTTTTTTTCTAATCAACACAAAGACGTTTTCCACTCCTCCTCCTCCTCGCCCCCACTTATCTCCCTCCCTCTCTCCTCCTGCTTCTTGGTCTTTTCTTTCCTCCTGCTCTCTTTTCTGTCTGTCCTTCTTGATATTCAGACGATGAGAGGATGATGATAACAAGGATGTGTCTCACCTTGACCTTGTGTCTCTCGGGGTGTGAAGGGAATTACCTATGTGTGTTTCATACCTTCAGTGTCCCGGTATAATCTCCATGAAGTCACCTTTCAGGGGATGAAAACAAATCTAAAATAATATAAGAGATGGTCTGTGGTGTTGCACGATTCAGTTCTTTAAATAACACTCGGGAAACCGTCGTCATGTCTCATGTAAGCGGTTATGTCACACATTTCCTGGTGTTTTGATTTCTGGATTATTGGACGCGCTGACAGCCTTCAGGTGTTCCCTCAGGTTTGATCATTGTACAACCTGCTCTGACTCACTCAGCTTTGGCAGCCCGCTCTCACCTGCTCTGAGAGGTTTGTATTTATACACCTTTATTCAAAAACGCATGCCTCTTAACCTGCTCCCATATTGTGCAACTGTGTGTGGTGGGAAAGTGCTGCATGCTTCACAGGATGAGGACAGGATGTTGTACTCTAGACGATCTGCTTTGGAAACTAATTTTCTTTTAACACCTGTGTTGTCCTTCTCCACCTTTTCAAACAATCCCCCTGTGGTCTACATGAAACATCTGTGCTGTGCTTTGATCAAAGTATAACATGAATCAAGCACCAGAGGAGGTTTGTGACCCTGTATAAACCAGCTCTCTCAGAACGCTCCGTTTTGGTGTGTGTGTCTCTTTAAATGAAATGACCCCCCCCCCCCCCTGAGTTTTCCCCATAGACATCACTCCTGTGTAGAGAGAATAAAAATGGCCGACCTGCGCAAAATTTTGCTCTAGGCTGGAGGTGGAGTCCATGGGTGGAGATACCAGGGGAAGGGAGGGTTTCTCTTTTTTACCAGAATCCCACTGTGACATCACAAGGAGAGCACATTAGAAACAGAGCATTTTTCTCTGTGTTGTAAGACTTATGCAGACCACAAACAAAGGACTGGATGGTTTATTTCACATTTTGTGGGTCAGCAGACTCTCAGGTTACCCAGATATATGTTCACAAACACCAAACAAGTGGATTTTTCTGAATATGTCCTCTTCAATGCTGCCAGCCCTCATTGATATGGAATGATTTTTGAATTGCGATTGCATGGGTTAAAGTTTGGAACAAAATGATAAAATCAGATGGTTGAAAAAGAACGTTGGTATGATAACATCCAACAATCTCTAATCAGGAACATTTAGGGACGTTATGAAGAAAGGATCCAATAAACCAAAATAACAACGTGACCTGAATCATCGTATAACTATTGTTGTTATTGATCCAATCCAGAGCTCTGTAGGAACACTGACCTCGTCTTGTACGGTTAAAGTTTAACAGGATGTATAGTGCAGCTAACTGAAAATCAGTGACCTTCACTGTAGAGGAAATAAAAGATGCATGTGGGTGTTTCCAGAGGCAAGTCGAGCTGCATTTCTCTCAGTCGACGACTGTGTCATTTAATAATGGAGCATAAAAGGAGTGGAGGCTTACAGCTCTTTCATACATACAGAATGTGAACGAGGAGACGCTGAGATGAAATGTAACCCGAGTGATGGGCTGGATTTAGTGTCGTGCCTCGGCTGAAATCCTGAGTGGCTCCATTTCACACGGCTGTGGACGCTGCATTATTCACAGAGCTTTTCACGAGCAGAAAGAGGCAACACTTGAGGTCACGCTCCTCTCTCTATATGTGACGTTTAATATATTTCATGTCATTATGAGATGTGCATTATTCAAAAGCTTAAATGAAACAGTGCACACCACCATGCTGACATACTTAAACTGCAATTATCCCCGTTCTTTGGCTGGTTTTCATTATGCAGGATTCTTAACTGGTTCCGCGCCCGAGGCAAGGGTAAAGTAGAATATGAAGTGTTAAATAAAGAATAACCTTCACTGGCTGTTTGCCACTGAAGCTGTTCTTTTTCATCATAACTCAGCCGGCTTTTCAAACACTACACAAAGACTTCTGGATTGTCTGTTTGCTGCAAAAAAAAAGGTAGAAATAGGTAGAAGATTATATAAAAGTCATGCCCTAAAACTCTGTATCACTCAAATCATTTACTGGGGATTACTCTTGCATTCATTATTAAAAAGAAGGTGAGGGGGTGGTCAGTTTTTATGGTCATTTATACGATAATTTTGTTTCCTTTTTTAACCTGAGTTATTTCAAATCACAGAACATCCCAATACTGTTTCAGATGAAGAAGAAAAACATCAACAAGTCGGTAAAAATCTGTGCAGCTCATGCAAAGATGAAACACTCCTTCCTCCAAAAAACAGCATTTCCCACAATGCATCTCTGGTGCATTTAAAAAAAATGTATTGGATGTGACAGCTGAAGAGAGACAGGAAGTATTGAGAGGAGAGAGCGGGGGATGACAATGACATGCAGCAAAAAGCCGACGTTGGACTTGAACCCACTTTGTCGCTGCATTGAAGACTGTAGCCTCCGTACATGGGGAACGCGACGTAACCGCTAGACTATCCGGCACCCCGTCTCTGGTGCATTTAGCTTCAGACCGTCTCTCGCTGATCTAATCTTTCCACCTTTTTCAACGTCAATCAGTGTCCTCGCTCCGCTAGTCATCACAAGTCCACAAAGCCAGAGTATAGATGACCCTGATGACATCATGATGACATCATCAGACATGACAAAAGGATGTTAAATATATAAAAAACCTGTAGAATAACTAATCAGATTTTCTGAACACAAGTGCAGAATCTGACTTGTATATTTTAATAACCACGATGCTTCAATTGAGGAGTGATGTGACCTTTGAATGTGTGAATTTTGCACAAATACTCGTTTTAAAGATGCATGCTGAATGATGATGATCTGTGTGAGAAAACAGGCTGAACAGAAAGCCCAACTTGTACACAGATTCCTCGAGCTACAGCGTGAGCTAAAGTGCAGTGTGTCCTAAATATTGTTGTAATAAACCTTTATTCTAACATGGCAGAGAAGAGGAACTACAGAGGTGCATAGAGAGTGAAAGGATGACCCTGATGAAGGCCACAAGCCGAGACATGTCGGTCTAATTAAAGTTAGAAAAATTCATCTTCAAACGTCGAGCGTTGCTGGAGCTTGTTGACCTCTCCGACGAAGATTAAGACATCTCTTTTTTCAAGGAGCCCGAGCAAAAGTTGTTTTAAAACAATGTGCCAGCTACCATAAAAAAGTGCATAAAATCACTTCTCCTCAAAGAGGTGCACGTCGAGGAAGTTTGTTAATTCTTCACTCGATCATCCACCCACGAGGTTGATACAAAGAAAATCCCATAAATGTTGATCGACTTCAGTCTGTGGAATGAGCCGGCCTTTAATTGGGACAGGCGTCGATACGAGACGGGGCCTTTAAATCTTTTTCAAACAAAACTCCATCACAGCGAAGATGGGAAAGACTTTAATACTTTAGATTTCACTGAGTACAAAATGTAGACATCAATAAAGAAATTACAAATCACTTATTTGATCTTGATTTGTGTGTCTGCCAACCTGCTGCACTGTGTGTGAGAGAGAGAGAGAGAGAGAGAGAGAGAGAGAGAGAGAGAGAGAGACAGAGAGAGAGAGAGAGAGAGACAGAGAGAGAGAGAGAGAGACACTCTCTTGTTCATATTTTTTATTTTATATTTATCAGAACGTGCAGCAACACCAGGCTAGTAAAAAGGGAGCAGGTCTTAAATTAGAGATGGGCTTTCATATGAAGTGCTATAGTATGATTTAAAAAAAGACTCAGTTGGAACGGGAGCGGATGAACTGAGGAAACTCTGTGAGGGATTTGTGATGAGGACACACAGGAGGCGGGATTAAAATGTTAAAATAAACACTATAAATAAGATCATTAAAGAGTGTTAAGGAAGCATTGACAAACTGCCTTCAGACACTTTATTACAGAGTTTTATTGTTCACAGCAAATCTGTAAAATAATATAAAATATTAAGACGGGTTAATGTATCATTCTGTACAGTTAAAGAGAGCTAACGCCTCTGACCTCTGACCTCTGAGCCACACAGGAAACAGAACCTTCAAGCTTCCTTCATAAAGTTTTCTGTCCAAGCTTCAGGCTGAGACGCGACCTACCTTCAGCAACAGCAAGGCCACAGTTAATAACAGTACCTGCACATTGTGTGTGTGTGTGTGTGTGTGTGTGTGTGTGTGTGTGTGTGTGTGTGTGTGTGTGTGTGTGTGTGTGTGTGTGAGTGTGTGTGTGAGAGAGAGCCTTTTTTTCAGACACTCCTATCGCTCTATCTTTCTCTTTTTTACCCTTTCGCACACAGAAATACACACACACACACACACACACACACACACACACACACACACACACACACACACACACACACTCATAAAGATGCCCTGCGGGTCAGAATAGGCTTTATAATTCCATTCCTTGTCTCCTCAACTCCGCTCTTGTGTTGATAAATAGGCGCTACATTGCACCACCTGACGCCAGCATCAAATATAGGACACACACACACACACACACACACACACACACACACACACACACACACACACACACACACACACAGACCACAGAGCTTTTTCAGAGCTTTTTGTAAAATGTTGAAGTCTTAAATTTAAGAGTGAAGAATATTTAAGAATATTTAAGAATATTTAAGTTGGATGAACCTTAAGGAGATGATACAGCAACAGACATCAACACATTTAGGAGACACAGAGTAACATTATTACAGAGTGACTGCATAATGGCTCTTTTCAAAAATGAGCAAACATCCCCCATTGATTGTGAAGAAGTTGGTCATTTAGTCTTTTTTCCTTTTTACAATTTTTCAAAAGCTCCACAATCCCTTAAGTGTTAATAACATGTACAGCTTACTGTAATAGGACAGAGATAAGACTGAGTTTTATTCTTTTTCTTAAGGTGGTTTTAAAACAAGGGACCCGGATCCTCGGGGACTGGGCCCAAGTCCGCTCTTAAAGGCTTTATAAGCGCCCTTGAGCACCAGCATGAAACCAAAACAACTCGCGCTGCATTCTTGTGTTAGCATGCTAATGCTAGCGATCTTTATTATGCTGGTATCTTCACACTGCATGTAAATTTACCTGAAATGAGCGTGATCTAGAAACACAGTTAAGCAGTGAGTACAGTATGTTATTCTTCTTTTCTCTAGTCCCTCAATTAAACAACTTTTATACACGAGGGGAGGAGTCAGCCGGCCGTCCAGGCGATGTAAACAAAGTGAAGATAGGACTCTGAAAACTCTGAAAACATCACAGACAGTGGGACTCGGGTGTTACACCCATTGTAGACAGTCATGACTCACAGAGTTATTTTCAGAGGAGATACTTGATTTCTACATTTAAGTGTGAAAAATCACATATAAAGACTTTAAAGATGTGGTCACAAGCCCTAATCATGTGCACTTGTGTCCAGTCTGCAGGAGATGTGAACGCAACCGTGCTCAATCAAGCAAGTGGACGGCTATATCACATAATTCTACACGGCTCCTGTCGAGCCCGTTTCATCCTCTGAGCTGCACGGGTCCATGTGGACGCAGGAAGTAGATCATTGTTGGCGTCTCTTAAGTAACAAAAACATCCACAGTTAGCAGGACGGACTCGGTGTGTGAGTGGTTGCCATGGCTACTTATTTTTTGGCAGATTTGCAAACCAACCATGTGCATACCGCCCCCTGCTGTATCGGAGTGTGAACTCACACAAGTATACTCGGGTACAGAACAATGTTACTAAAGTGAGCGCAGACCAGCAGGGGGAGGGGGGAGCAATCGTTTGTAGTCCAAACACTTGTTTGTGCCCTTATGTCGGGCTGTTTTCCTGCATGTGTGTGTGTGTGTGTGTGTGTGTGTGTGTAACAGAGTGGATGAGTCGGTCCAGTGCTGGCAGTAATCTCAGAGTTTCAGAGGGTGGCCTAGTTCACAGCTCCCATGTTTCTGGGCTTTATTATCATCCCATCGATAACATCTCCTCTTGTCTCTGTGCAGCCCAGAACACTCCGTCTTTGTTCCCCCCCCCTCTCTGTTCTTTGTACACGCTGCTCTCTCGTCTCTCATCCATCACTATCTGTACTCAAATTAGTTAAAGGAATCACAGCCCGGGCTCTCCATTATCTTAAAGGGTGGCACGGTTAAAAATCGTCCTTTTTGCTGATTCCTCTGTCTGAACAGCCTCTTCATTGAACACTCTCCTGTCACGCTGCAGATTCGTTTCAGAGCAGGTAAAACGCCACCGCTCGCTGAAGAGGGAAACCACTCATGAGTACGGGGCTGCATTAACATATATTCTTCCCCTTCTGCACATGGTTATGGAATTATAATTAAACTATTCTCTAGTCCTCTTCACATCACCTAGCAACAAGATGCAACCATCGTTACACTTTCCACGCCAATCAAGAAATGTGTAAAGTTGTGAAGGTTGACGTTACAAAAATGCGCCTTCAAGGAGCAATCAGAGATTCTGGTTTATATAGAAAAGCTCAAATGTCTGGTGTTAGGGATTTGTGTTTCCAACCTCTGAGAAGTGTTGCTATGGCAGCTAATTAGGACAGAAAATGTTGAAAAAAACAGCAGGGCCCCTATTTAAGGTACAGTTTGTAATTCCACCACCAGGGGGCTCTCTTTCAAAAAACAATAACAAAAGATGAGGTAAAAGGCTGGCGGGGAATCATGGGAGTGATTCTCTCGGCTACTCCCGCCCCATCCCAGGTGAAAAAAACTCTGAGTTGACCGTAGTCATGACACCGAGTGAAACCGACCTGAAGAAGAGAATATGTTTACAGACGAGCTGATGTATCCGAGTATAATTTACATGATTTTATGACAGCAGCACATACTGTGACAGTACAGCAGCTTTCAGTAGCAAGCTCAGCACTTCCTTATGCAGCGGTCGAATGACGTAACAACTGGTGTTTCCACGGCAACGATTAACATGTTGTGTCTGTCATGGCATTACAAGCTCTAAAATTACAGATTTTTCTGGCTTGATAACTGTTGGAAATATTTGAGGTCATGTAAGAACTCAACAAAAAATATATAACAAAGGTTTAGTCCATTTTTTATCAATTTAGATATTTTAGTGTAAAAGTTCTACATTTCTTTTCTCCTCGTGTCTCTGCTGTGAACGTCTCATTTCTTGTTTCTGTTTTGTCTTTGTGTTTTTTCATTTTCCCCTCATTTCCCCCGCGTCCTCCACCGTGACATTTCCTTATTTTCACTCCCTCTCCATCCGTCTCTTTTCTGTCTCACCTTGTCTGCTCTTTCTCATCATGTCTGCTCTTCTCCTTCTTCATCTTTTTTTCTCTTCACATATTCTGTCTTTCCTCTATTTCCCGCCGCTGTCTTCCTCGCCTCTGTCTTTAATCTCTCTCATCCCTTGTACCCTTTGATTTCAGGTTTAAAATTGAAATTGCTACATCGCTCTTTCCCTCCCCTCTTTCCTCTCTTTCTGCGTCTGTCTTTCCTCCGTGGATATCTCTCCTCTTCAATTTTCTTCTTCAGCTTCAATCTTTTTGCATTATTGGAACAATCCTCTGCTCAGAACATTGTGTTTGATCTCCACGTCTGCTTCTCTGCATCACAACGAGACCCAAAGTCATTACAAAGGACGAAGCTGCAACACAAGTGTAAATGTATAATTTGCATGAGGAGGACAAACGGGTCATGAGGAGGTAGAGACGGACCGATACAGAAAGATGACGGAAGGGTCTTCACTCAAATGTTAGACTGAGACTGATAAAATACACCGACCTGACAAAATCTGATAAAAGAAGTAAAGATAAAAACAAAACTTCAAGCAGAGGAGATGAAAATAAAAGTTGCTGACACACTGAAATGTCAAAAAAACAAATTCCTAAGACGAGATCCTCTAAGTTAAAACTTTCATCTGATGCTGACAGCAGTAGAAACCCTCATTTCACTTTCTGCTGCTGTCTCTTTAAGGCCCCCCTTCCGTGTGCACACTCTCTTCTGATTGGCCAGCTCTCTGGAAGCAGAACGCTGCAGGGCTGCAGGGAGGCTGATCTCCAGAGCTGGAGAAGAGAGTCTATGTGAGAGGTTTCGCGCGGCTTACGTCGAGGCTTGAAGCCGTCTGGTGAAAATTCCTGGTTCCATATCGGGAAACTATGTTTTGATTTGAAGAACAAGCCGTTTAGCGCCCTCTGCAGTCTCATCCTGGGATTACTCCAACATAGTTTACCTCATGATCTGAGACTTAACCCTCGTTTAGTTTAGACATCCAGCATTGAAACACTGTATGTGAGTTTTAAAATGAGGATCAGCAGAATAGGTCGACTTTAAGTATCACCTAATGAAGGTCCAAACCGTGATGCTCTCCCAGATCCTAAAGAGCTGGTTTGTTTGCATGAACAAAACCTAACTGCAACCTTTCAAAACATGAACCAGGTGACGAATAATGATGCTCAACAAAACTTGTAAAATGTCAAATGTTTCTCATCAAGCTTTGTTTTGAATATCTGGAGTTTGCTTGATTATTTTCACCAACTTGACCTTTTGACTTAGTTGTCTAGTCAGCAATCCTGATTTTTAAAACCCCTCACAAGCAGATGGAACAAAAGGGGGATCTTCCTTGTTTGTCACATGTCACAGAGAGAGCCAGTGACCTAGAGGCTGTAGTGGAGGGTCGGGTCGGTCATTTCTCACCGGAAGGTCGGGGGTTCGATCCCCAGCTCCTGCAGCTACTTGTCTGATGTGTCCTTGGGCTTGACCCTTGACCCCGCTTCGTCTGCGGCTTATGCATGTGTATGAATGGGATTACACTTTACATAGCATCTACCTTCAGTGTGTGAATGTGCAGCTCGGACCTGTGGTGTCAAAGAAAGACTGGAGAAGCGCCATACAAGCTCAAGTCCATTAATCGTTTACCATTTGATGTGCTGCTACCTGACTGGATTATGTCTCTGCTGATTTTATCACTGCAGAGATTCTTCTCAGTTTAAGATTATGAGTTCTCTGCATTGGAATAACTTGTGTTTTTATAGCTTTTTGAAATGTATTTTCAGGCTGGAACCCCGACTTCAAACTGTGTTTTTTTTCCTTCATTTTAGCGCGCCCCAAGAGATAGTTTCATCTATATATGAGACATGTTGGCAAATCCTACAGAACCTTGTAGTATCTGCTGTTGCAGTACACAGTCCTGACTCTCATTGTAGCTAAAATGTTAAAAGCCAGAGCTCTGAGACCGCCCCAGATTGATTCCCTGTGACAGTGAAAACTTCTGGTACTTTCTATTAGTTCAGATAACAACACATAAAATAACCCATCTAGTGGCAAATGGTTTTTGTAAAATAAGTTTTTGTTATTCTAAATCGTATTGCTCGTGGAAGAAAATACTTTTGTCATTTTGTGGTGACTCAGAAAGAATTCAATATGTGCCTCCACAAATTCATTTCCTTCTTTTTGTCTGGCACAAAAAAAAAAAACTCACATCTAACCACTTTTATTGCCGGCCTCCTCTTCCCTCTTCCTCGAGAAATCTGTCAGAGTCTCAGTGAGATTTGAAATTGCTGCTGTCTGGCCCCGGAGTTGAAGCTCTGTCATTGCCTGTGATTAGTGTATCATTACTAACGGACATCCAAGAAAGTCTGGGACAGAAGGTGGTGGAATAATTAGACTAAGTGTTTTCTGCTTTCTTCCCTCTAACTTCTGCAGTGTTTGAGCATGAAGTTAGAGGAAGAATGTGCAGAAATGTTCTCCAGATAATCAAACACATTTTTTTTTGTCTCTGTCGTCCTCGTCGCGCAGGATGATCCCAGCCAACCACAAGTACTTCCTGCTGAGCGACCTGGCGTCGTCGCGGGACTACGAGTTGTGCGTCTTGGCCGTCTACGATGACGGCATCACCGCCCTGACCGGCACCAAGCTGGTGGGCTGCGTGTCATTCAGCACAGAGACGGAGTACGGACGCTGTCACTCTATACGAGACCAGGTGAGGGAGTCCCACCT